>NC_086444.1:4115782-4222940 GCF_028390025.1 Pseudophryne corroboree
GATGGGCGGAAAATCACGTACTAGCACTGTCAGCAGTGTTCATTCCGGGAGTGGACAACTGGGAAGCAGACTTTCTTAGCAGGCACGACCTCCACCCGGGAGAGTGGGGACTTCATCCAGAAGTCTTCACGCTGATTGTAAATCGATGGGAACGGCCACAGGTGGACATGATGGCGTCCCGTCTAAACAAAAAACTAGAGAGATATTGCGCCAGGTCAAGGGACCCTCAGGCGATAGCTGTGGACGCTCTAGTGACACCGTGGGTGTACCAGTCAGTTTATGTGTTCCCTCCTCTGCCTCTCATACCAAGGGTACTGAGAATAATAAGAAAACGAGGAGTAAGAACAATACTCGTGGTTCCGGATTGGCCAAGACGAGCGTGGTACCCGGAACTTCAAGAGATGATCTCAGAGGACCCATGGCCTCTGCCGCTCAGACAGGACCTGCTGCAGCAGGGGCCCTGTCTGTTCCAAGACTTACCGCGGCTGCGTTTGACGGCATGGCGGTTGAACGCCGGATCCTGAAGGAAAAGGGCATTGCGGAGGAAGTCATTCCTACGCTGATTAAAGCCAGGAAAGATGTGACTGTACAGCATTATCACCGTATATGGCGGAAATATGTTGCTTGGTGTGAGGCCAAAAAGGCCCCAACAGAGGAATTTCAACTAGGTCGATTTCTGCATTTCCTGCAAGCAGGAGTGACTATGGGCCTGAAATTAGGCTCCATTAAGGTACAGATCTCGGCTCTGTCGATTTTCTTCCAGAAAGAACTAGCTTCACTACCTGAAGTTCAGACGTTTGTGAAAGGAGTGCTGCATATTCAGCCCCCGTTTGTGCCTCCAGTGGCACCTTGGGATCTCAACGTGGTGTTGAGTTTCTTAAAATCACATTGGTTTGAGCCACTTAAAACCGTGGATCTAAAATATCTCACGTGGAAAGTGGTCATGTTACTGGCCTTGGCTTCAGCCAGGCGTGTGTCAGAATTGGCATCTTTGTCATGTAAAAGCACTTATCTGATTTTCCATATGGATAGGGCGGAATTGAGGACTCGTCCCCAGTTTCTCCCTAAGGTGGTATCAGCTTTTCACTTGAACCAACCTATTGTGGTGCCTGCGGCTACTAGCGACTTGGAGGATTCCAAGTTACTGGACGTAGTCAGGGCCTTGAAAATTTATGTTTCCAGGACGGCTAGAGTCAGGAAAACTGACTCGCTATTTATCCTGTATGCACCCAACAAGCTGGGTGCTCCTGCTTCTAAGCAGACTATTGCTCGCTGGATTTGTAGCACAATTCAGCTGGCGCATTCTGCGGCTGGACTGCCGCATCCTAAATCAGTAAAAGCCCATTCCACAAGGAAGGTGGGCTCATCTTGGGCGGCTGCCCGAGGGGTCTCGGCTTTGCAACTTTGCCGAGCTGCTACTTGGTCGGGGGCAAACACGTTTGCAAGATTCTACAAATTTGATACCCTGGCTGAGGAGGACCTTGAGTTCTCTCATTCGGTGCTGCAGAGTCATCCGCACTCTCCCGCCCGTTTGGGAGCTTTGGTATAATCCCCATGGTCCTTTCGGAGTTCCCAGCATCCACTAGGACGTCAGAGAAAATAAGATTTTACTCACCGGTAAATCTATTTCTCGTAGTCCGTAGTGGATGCTGGGCGCCCGTCCCAAGTGCGGATTGTCTGCAATACTTGTACATAGTTATTGTTAACTAAAGGGTTATTGTTGAGCCATCTGTTGAGAGGCTCAGTTGTTTTCATACTGTTAAACTGGGTATAGTATCACGAGTTATACGGTGTGATTGGTGTGGCTGGTAAGAGTCTTACCCGGGATTCAAAATCCTTCCTTATTATGTCAGCTCGTCCGGGCACAGTGTCCTAACTGAGGCTTGGAGGAGGGTCATAGTGGGAGGAGCCAGTGCACACCAGGTGACCTAAAAGCTTTCTTTAGTTGTGCCCAGTCTCCTGCGGAGCCGCTATTCCCCATGGTCCTTTCGGAGTTCCCAGCATCCACTACGGACTACGAGAAATAGATTTACCGGTGAGTAAAATCTTATTTTCAGGCTTAGGGCCCAGTCTTCTGGGTCGGAGATTCAGTGGGTGGGCATAGTGATTTCCTTGCTACAAGGAGACCCACAGGTCTGGGCATATGGGTTGCAGCCTGACTGTCCGTCGCTTAAATGTGTTGATGCTTTTTTTACGGCACTGGGCATTTTGTATGATGACCCTGACAAGATGGCTTCAGCCGAGGCTCAGATTATGGTCCTTAAGCAAGGGCGACGGCCAACTGAGGTTTATAGTACGGAGTTTCGGAGGTTGGCTCATGATACCCAGTGGAATGACCCAGCCCTGAGAAACCAGTACCGAAGGGGCCTTTCTGACCAGATAAAGGACCAACTGGTACAATATCCCTCACCTGATAGCTTAGATCAGCTCATGCAGTTATCCATCCGGGTGGATAGACGGCTGAGAGAGCGTAGGCTTGAAAGGGAGACCGCAGTTTCCTTTTTTCCTAAGGGAACCTCAGACTCTGAGGAATATTCCGAGGAGCCTATGCAGGTTGGTGCTACCCGCCTTTCCTCGCGTGAGAAGATGCGGAGGAGACAGCAGGGTTTGTGTTTGTACTGTGGGAATAAAGGTCATGTTGTAGTATCATGCCCAGAAAAGCCGGAAAACTTCGGGGCCTGAGGGTGATGGGAAATATCCTGTCAGGCCAGAAGTCAGAATTTCCCAAAAAGACTTTTCTCATTCCGGTGACTTTGGAGATCCTCGGTCAAACTGTCAAGACTGAGGCCTTTGTTGACAGTGGGGCTGATGGGGTTTTCATGGACCGTCAATTCGCCCTGAAACACTCTGTTCCCTCAGTACCTTTGGCATCAGAGATTGAGGTCTGTGGGTTAAACGGGGAACCATTGCCCCAGGGTAAAATTACCTCCTGCACCAGCCAAATTCCTTTGTTTATTGGAGCCACACACTCTGAAAAATTGTCTTTCTATGTGACTGTCTGTTCTTTTGCCCCATTGGTTTTGGGGTTACCCTCGTTAAGGGCCCATAACCCTCAATTTGACTGGGTCTCTGGGGAGATTCTTAGTTGGGGTAGTGATTGTTTCAGGAGTTGCTTGAGCCTTCCAGTCAGGCTCTCGCAGCTAAGTTTGCCAGGATTGCCAGGATGTTATGCAGATTTTGCGGATGTGTTCTCCAAAAAAGTTGCGGAGGTACTACCTCCCCATCGCCCCTATGACTGTGCCATTGATTTGTTGCCGGATGCTAAGCTTCCCAAGAGCAGGTTGTACTCCCTGTCACGTCCTGAGACTCAGGCTATGGCAGAGTACATTCAGGAGAACTTGGCTAAGGGATTTATCAGACCCTCACAGTCCCCAGTTGGGTCGGGGCTCTTCTTCGTGGGTAAAAAGGACGGTTCGTTGCGACCCTGCATCGACTTCAGGGAATTGAACCGTATCGCGATTAAAAACTCGTATCCACTGCCTCTCATTTCGGTTTTGTGACCAGCTTCGTACTGCCACCATTTTTTCTAAGATTGACCTACGCGGTGCTTACAATCTAATCCGAATAAGAGAGGGGGATGAATGGAAGACTGCCTTTAATACCCACTCAGGGCATTATGAATATTTGGTGATGCCTTTTGGGCTCTCTAATGCCCCGGCAGTCTTCCAGGAATTCATGAACGATGTGCTCAGGGAATATTTGGATAGATTCTTAGTTGTTTATCTTGATGACATCCTAATCTTCTCCCATTCCCTGGAGGAACATCGGAAGCATGTACGCTTAGTTCTCCAGAAACTCAGAGACCACCAGCTTGGGGCGAAGCTGGAGAAGTGCGAATTTGAAGTCCAGCAAATCGCATTTCTAGGGTATATTATCTCCTCAGAAGGTTTCCAAATGGAGGGTTCTAAGGTACAGGCAGTCCTGGATTGGGTGCAGCCCACTAGTTTGAAGGCGCTTCAGCGTTTTTTGGGCTTTGCGAATTTTTATAGACGATTTATCGCTGGATTTTCGTCTATAGTGGCCCCCTTGGTGGCACTCACTAAGAAAGGGGCGGATGTTGCTCACTGGTCTTGTGAGGCCAAAGCGGTCTTTGCCCGTCTCAAAAGGGCATTTGTCTCGGCCAAGGTGCTGCGACACCCAGATCCAGAGCGTCCTTTTGTGGTGGAGGTGGATGCCTCTGAGATAGGTATTGGGGCAGTGCTCTCTCAGATGGGGGTGTCTGATAATCGCCTTCATCCCTGTGCTTACTTTTCCCGTAAATTTTCGTCTGCCGAGATGAATTATGACGTGGGTAACCGGGAATTGTTGGCCATAAAGGATGCCCTCGGGGAGTGGAGACACTGGCTTGAGGGGGCTAAGTTTCTGGTCTCAATTCTCATGGACCATAAGAATCTGGCATATTTAGAGTCAGCGAAGCGGCTCAATGCCAGGCAGGCACGATGGGCTTTGTTTTCTGCTCGCTTTAATTTTTTGATAACATATCGCCCTGGGTCAAAAAACATCAAGGCTGATGCGCTCTCGCGGAGTTTTGCTCCAGTCCAAGAGACCACCGAGGAGCCATTGCCCATTGTGTCCCCATCATGTATTAAAGTGGGCATTACCCAGGACCTCTTGTCATTAGTCCTTAGAGCACAGGAGCAGGCTCCTCCAGACCTTCCGGTAGGTCTCTTGTTTGTGCCTCCTAGGTTAAGACAGCGAGTGTTCCTGGAATTCCATGCCAAGAGGTCGGCAGGGCATCCGGGTATTGCCAGAACTCGGGAGTTGCTGTCTAGGGCGGTGTGGTGGCCCTCGGTGGCTAGGGATGTGGATCAGTGGGTTCGGGCATGTGACGTTTGTGCCCGAAATAAAACTCCTAGAGGGGTTCCTGTCGGCCCATTACATCCACTCTCTATTCCATCTAAGCCATGGACCCACATTTCCATGGATTTTGTGGTGGACTTGCCCAAATCCTCGGGGATGACAGCCATTTGGGTTGTCGATGACAGGTTTTCGAAGATGGCGCATTTCGTTCCACTGGTTGGATTGCCATCGGCCAGACGCCTGTCTGAGTTATTTATGCAGCATGTTGTGCGCCTCCACGGGTTGCCACTTGATGTGGTCTCTGACCGCGGATCCCAGTTTGTGGCCAAATTCTGGAGGGCATTTTGTTCTGATCTCCAGATTTCTGTGAGCTTGTCGTCAGGCTACCATCCACAGTCTAATGGGCAGACTGAGAGGGTGAACCAGTCTTTGGAGCAGTTCCTCAGGTGTTATGTCTCCAAGTGTCATACTGACTGAGTTGCTCATCTGTCCATGGCGGAGTTTGCCTATAACAACGTGGCTCACTCTGCTACAGGGATCTCTCCCTTCCTTTGTGTGTATGGGCATCATCCTAAGGCCAATTCTTTTGACCCCCTGGATTCCACGCCTGGTGGTTCCTCTGTGGTTTCGGCCCTTAGGGGTATTTGGAGGAAAGTGAAGAAAGCCCTTGTGTCTGTGTCATTAGTGACCAAAAGGGTTTTTGATAAGCGGAGAAGACCCTGCAGCTTCAAATTAGGAGACTTCGTCTGGTTGTCCACCAAGAATTTGAAGTTGAGGCAGCCATCTCATAAGTTAAGCCCCCGGTTCATCGGCCCTTATAAGATCACCAGGGTTATCAATCCGGTGGCATTTCAGTTAGATCTGCCCCGTTCATTGGGTATCAATAAAACATTTAATTGTTCCCTTTTAAAACTGGCGGTTAGTAATCCTTCTTCCAGTGGAAGACCTTCTCCTCTTCTGATACGGGGTCAGAGGGAGTTTGTGGTTGAAAGGGTTCTTGACTCCAAGATGGTTCGGGGTCGGCTGTCATTTTTGGTGCACTGGAAGGGGTATAGCCCGGAAGAGCGGTCGTGCGTGCGCAGTTGTGATCTTCATGCCCCCAGACTGATACGCTCTTTCTTCTCGCAGTTCCCCGATAAACCCGGTGGTAGGGGTTCTTTGACCCCTCGTCAGAGGGGGGGTACTGTTAGGATCTCCTGCTCTGTGCTGCCACGTCGCCATGGCAACCGGGAGGCAAGTGTTAGCGAAGTAACCTGAGCGCAGCTGATACTCCGGTCCGGGTTTTTACTGTGTAGTGGTTACAGGCTCTGTGCACGGCAGGGAATCCGGCGCTGGTTTTGTGCTCACAGTCTGTGAGGTCTGAGTGGGGCGTGGACAGCACCTGCTATATAAACCATCCTCTCAGGCTAGGCAAATGCTGCTGAATTTTTGTTTGTTAGTCAGTTCCAGAGAGTTAGCTAGTACTGTGTGACTTTGTATTTACTTGTTGCTTACTGCAAATAGGCCTTGGGATTCGGTATTACACTATGCCAATCCAGACCTAGCAGTAAGACTGGAGTCAGTTGTTTAACCTGCTGGGGTTCTTTTGCTATTCTGTGAACCCAGCAGGTTTGCGGCTGTACTCTCAGACCTGCTTGCTTAATCCTCTCTCACTGTGCAGGGCGTCCAGGTGTCAGTTTAGTGGCAGTAAGCTGAACCTGTGCCCTGCAAGTGGGGGTTAGGATTGTGGATACTCTCATTGTGTCTATATTTCTATCTCTGACCAAGGAGTTTATTCCCACACCCGTTGGTAACCCTTTAGGGTTCTTTCTGTTGCTCTTAGCAACATCATTTCGGGTGCTCCACATGTTAAATCACTACATCTCGCCTCATTGTCCGCTCTATTCCATCTGAGCATTCCTGACACTAGGGAGACACCCAGTTCCTGAGCCTTTGGGCTTCTCCGTTCACTTTGTGTTTATTAGTTATTCCATCACCTCCTGTGTATGTTATGTTATACTGTCTGTGAGTTCGTTTGCTTCGCTTCCCTCTCTGTTCATACACCGGTATACTCCTGTTAGCACTGGTGTGCGTAACAATTTCTGAGCAAGAAAGAAAGGCAATTGGTTTCCCTTTAGCACCCTGAATGATAACCGTAACCAGATATAAATCCCACATGATAATAGAATTCAGAGATCTTCGTTACACATATTTGCGCAAATGTGTGAATAAGCCCCAAAGCCGCATCAAGGCGTCTCTGTATATTTGGGGTCCCTAGCGCTATATCTAGGTGCAGGGTGTGGCACCCCAAAACACCAGCATAAGCCAGAAAGCTCAGCGTAGCATACCAGTGAAAAAACTATAGTGTTAATAAATTAGTATTTAGGAAGCCGAAGCTATAGAGAAAGTGATACAAAAATGAAATGCAATTAAAATGGAGAAATAGTGTTAAGAAATTAATAAGTGAAAAGTGTTAATAGAATGTAAAGGTATGCCACACTAAAGCCATCCAGCTCAGCCAGTCCAGAGGCACCACACCTCACACCTCCATTACCCCAATCTGGGTCTAAGATTAACCAGCAAGGAGCCACATGATCATGGCTCCTTACTACAATATGTCTAAGCTAAGAGCTACCTACCTTGGAGCAACCCCATAATGCTCCCTGTGGCATGTCAGGGCCTGCACCTCCTCCTAATGCAGGAACCACTCTGCCTCTCACAACAAACATATATATTGGTAGATGCTCAATTAGCTTAGTGATATCATTCAGGTGCTCGAAAGGGAGGGGGACTAGACAGTTGGTATTGGGGTGTGTGTGAGGAAGGGGGGGGGCGGAGAAGGGGGGGGTGGCAGTAAGAAGATGGTTTGCCTAGGGTGCTGAGAAACCTTGCACCGGCCCTGAACCAGGACTAGCGCATCCTCTCGCAGAGGCGAATATAGTGACCTGCAAATGGCCCGTGTAGCCTTAGCGGGTAGAATGCCACCTTCCAAGATATATTCAGCCCACTGGGCTTTGAGCGAACGCTCCCAAGTATACAATTTTGCCCAGTTAGCCTTTAGAACGGCACTAGTTAAGGAGGATGATATGGTTCTCCGTAACCACACTGGCATCCCAGATATTCCGGCCCTATTTGCCCCAGACATCGATCCGGCCTTAACTTCACTCGTGGGAGAAAAAGTCCAGAGTGACGCTATGGATAAATTGCTAAGAAAAATTCAGGTTTCAGACGCCGCCGGTCCTTTATTATTTGTCCTTGACAAAGCAGAAAAAGAAGGCGTCTCAGGGGGCTCCCTAGATTCCCTGGTAGCTTCCAAAATGGCACTCATAAAAGCTATTAGCAGGGCTACCTTAATAATTGGTCAGACATTTGATTTCATATCAAACTCACGTAGAACTCGCTGGCTAGCTAATGCAGGGCTAACTAACCTAGCACCCAGACCGGTAGATGTCCCCAATCTGATAGATTCTGACCTTTTCGGACCCGATTTCATAGACGAAGTGAAGGTCCGCTATAAAGCTCGCAAATCCTTTGCGGACCTGAAAGGACCTCAGCCTTCCAGGTGGCCCTTTCATCAGGAGGGTCGTCCTGCGGGAGCCAGCAGCTCGACGCGAGACTACAGAGGCGCTCACAGAGGTGGCCCGCCCCGAACACGGACCGCAAGAGGCGCAGGGTCCGGCGGCACATACGCCCCCAGGAAAGACAGAGGATACGGTAAGTCACTTTACTTTGCAACCTCCTCCTTGTCTTTCCCATACAATAGCCTCCTGGAGGCAGATTACCACAGACAGGTGGCTGCTAAAAATCATGGAAAAAGGGTTATCCCTCCCCCTTTTAAATTTTCCACGACAAATTTTTCCCTGCTCAAAAAACGCCAGCCCGTTATTAGATGGAGTCCTATCCCTTGCCCTACAGTTAGGCAGAATAGAGTTGGCAGACACTTCCACAAGGGGCTGGGTCAGTCACCTCTTTCCCGTCAGGAAACAGGACGGTTCATACAGACCAGTCTTAAATGTCAAATCTCTCAACCGACACATAAAACCTCGCTCTTTCCGTATGGAGGGTTTAGCCGACATACCTTTCCTACTTACAAGGAACGATTTCTGTATCAAAATAGACCTCAAGGAGGCCTTTCACACAATTCAAATGCATCCAAACCACAGAAGACTTCTAAGGTTCCTGTGGAAAGACGTTCTCTATCAGTGGACCGTCATGGTTTTCGGCCTTTCCAACGCCCCCTACACATTCACTCGTCTTATGAAAGCAGTGATCTCTCACCTACGCCAGAAAACGATCCGTTGTATAATCTACCTAGACGACTTGTTAGTAGTCCATGCAGACCACAAAACCCTTCTGCTCCACAAAGAACTAATTCTTACTCTCCTCCAGAACTTAGGGTTTACAATAAATTACGACAAATCCATATTAACACCCACCCAGTCAATTGTTTTTCTGGGATTTGTCAAAGTCAGAAAAATATCTCTATGCACACTACCATATTTGCACCTCACACAGGTCCGTGCTGCGCATGCGTACGCTCTCCCGTACGTGCGCATACTCACAGTCGCGGGCACCCGCAGGCGCATGGTATGCGTATTTACGGTAGAGTTTATGCGATCGTAGCGTGCGACTCAATCATTACATATTTTCACTAATAAGGTATTTTATAGATCATGGTCCCTTTGATAGATTCTGAAAGTTTGGTTAATATAGAATGTTCATGAACAGAGAAATCCCTCTTTGTTTGATACGAAGGGTCAGACAGGAGTAATACAGTGGTGTTTAGTATCCATCGGAAGAATATTTAATTAGAAATATTCCGGTGTTGGTTTGAAGCAGATCAATCGCTCGTGCGAATAGTTATGGACATAAGAAGTTTATGAACATTTACTTTATTTGCACTTTATTACCCATGCGGCGGGAAACCCAGTTTCCCTCCCACCTGAGCAGTTGGAAATAGTCACAGCCCACCTGTATGAATCAACCTATGACCTTTTGTTATAATGCGAAGCCGAATTCCTGTGTCCAATGAACAATAAGATTGTAGGGACCATTGAATTGTATTGTGTGTGTGGCATAAATAGGCAAGCCGACCATATCCAACTTCACTCTCTTCAACGGTTCTCATTGCTGATAATCGGGAGCTGGATATCGAGGCGCATGCGATCGTTTCCCCTTGTGCGTAAGTTTTCTCCGTAATCATATTGTCTTACTGTGAGCCATCTCTCTCTCTCTCTCTCTCTCTATCTCTCTCTCTCTCTCTACTCTTTCTCTCGTATTTTCCTTTAATTGTATTGTATTGTATTTCCAGTGTAGTTATCTGGTTAGTTGGTTTATGTTATATTGTAGTGTATCATTTGTACTGTGATTCCTTTTGCAAGTATAATAGTTAAAATACATATAATAGGTTTTGGACCCTAAGCCCAGGTATCTGTGTATTCTTTATAGTGTTAAGTATTCTCTGAGCGTCGGTGACGCTCAAGCAGCTTTGTAGTTAATCAGGTTACACCAGGTTGCACTTACACTCTGTCCCCACACTAAGGTATACTGTGTATCTCATTGTTAAAGGTATAGATATAAAGGTTTTAACATTGTAAGCGTCTGCACCGCTGGTGATCTCCTCGTGGTCCCGAGCGTACGCTACGCTATAGCGAATCATCACGTTAGCCGGCAGCCAATAGCGTGCCTGCCTGTGATCACTGGGCCGTAAGCGAACGTGACGCTTGAGCGTCTCGACTACGGTTGAGCGATCGCTACACAACTTGCGTACCCTTACGGTACTTCTTACGTAGATAGCGTATAGTGTTCTTAGACCTCTTAAAGTGTTTTATATACGATAAATATTTAGCTTTATCAATTGGCGGCTCGCCCGTCCTTCACATATCTGCACTAGGTAGATCAGCAGACCTTATCCCTCAGCAAAGGGCGGGAGGTTGTATCCCTCGTAGTGCTGACAGGATAAGCGTCTGCTTCGCTTAGGTAAAGAGTGCTGAAGGAATCCGGGAACCGGAGGTAAGAACAAAACGCTAGTGTCTTTTAAAACTGTTTATTTTTCTGTCTTGCGTACACACGCACGCACACATATATATATCTGCATTTCTTTTTCTTTTTCATTTTCGTATATCACTCTCCTGTCTGCCAGTTTTATAGTTGATAGAAGTGCTAAAAGAGAGTTGCCGTTATTTCATAGTTTAAGAATAGATAACATAGTTAAAGGATAGACAAACACACACAGTTTTTGCCTGGGAGATAAGGCGAAGTCAGTGTGTTGTGTGGTAGATGATCAAGGATCATCTACATTGATAAAAGTATAAATTGTGTTACGGTGGATCTTTGCTTTGCGTATACGTGTCTATAACAAAGACCTGCGTACGCAATCCAAAGGCCGACGCACGCAGCGTATATTACGCAACGGAGCGTCCGGTTACGCCCACGTAGCTCAAGTCACGATAAGTTGATTTTTAACGCAAAGCGATAAATAACGCAAAGCGATAAATAACGCGAGGTGAGAAATAACGCAAGTCTATTTTTGGGTGTCCGAAATTTAATTAACAGATCCTGCTCCTAATTGGTAACACACCTGATCTAAAGAAAAATTTCTGCGCAGAAATAGAAATAGAAACAAAAGTGTACATGTGATGAGTGAGTGTTTTTACAATTTTTAAAGGTTGAACCACAAGAAAAGTCGAGTACTCGTGAGGTACATGCGTGTAAGTGACGTGCACGGTGGCTAGGGAGGCATCCCTGGTTAAATATACAATTTTGAGCATTAGAGTATAGCAGACCAGGAGGTCATACTGTAACAAGACCAGGAGGTCATACTGTAACAAGACCAGGAGGTCATAGCAGACCAGGAGGTCCAGGTACAGCCGACAAGGAAGTCCGCTATACAGTTCACAGGCACAACACCGAAAAGGGTTGGTGCAACACCCATATAGGCCATATAAGCTCTGGCTGAAGGAATTCGCAGTCGTAAGTTTCGATTCCATTGGTCTTTCCGTACATAAGCTTAGTTGTTTGTGTACTGAACGACTGGACCGCACGTAAGTGTGTGCAGTAGTTAGTAATCTGACCTAATACCATTAGAGTAAAGGGGTCACAAACGCTATTTGTACACTCTAACGTGATTTGTGTAATTTTTTTATTTTAAGGGAAGTTTGCTGCTCACTCAGGAACTATCCAGCAACCAATAGTTACTGGAAAGAGTAAGTGTTCTTCGGATAACCCTCGCAGGTTCCAGTAAATAGAGGTTCAGGTCGCAGGGGCCCTAGGTCGAGTACGCCAGCACCATATCGGTGTGATCAGGTCGTATTGGTCGGCGTGGGCGAGTGAGTGGGGTACTCGGTAAACCGCCACCGTCAGCCTATTTTGGACATTTGGTTTTGCGTAAGAGTTGGCTAAATAAAGCAACACTTTCGAACTATGGGGGCCACTTGTTCAGGTAGGGGGCGATCAACCTCGGTTCGGGTTGATTCAGTGGTCCGACCAATTTGGTCGGCCAGGTATATAATGTGTGAGAAATACGGAAGTCACACAGAAACTTTATGTGATGAATGGGAGAGAATGACTGTACATGACGGGGAGAAATTCCCAAGAGTAGGTAGCTTCAGCTCAGAAGTGTTACAAAATTTAAGGAGGAGGATATGTCTCATAAAATCAACAAAGAGACGAATCCAGCATTATGATTATTTACAGTTGTGGCAACAGGAAGGTGAGATACAGAGAGGTTTGGCTCAGGCGGCGGGATCTGGCTCTAACAGAAAACTGATTGCCACGGCCCCACCGCCACCATATATATCAGGAGAGAAGTTGATTGCGGAGAAAGACGCACTAAGGTGTAACACAAAATCACTTAGTAACTGTGTAAATGTTAATGATAATGTTAACCCATTAACCCATGCAAGTATTAACCCGTGCAAGTTGTACCCTGTTTTGAACTTTCCTCAGGAGTGTGATCAAGAGGACGAATCGGCAACGATTTCAGCGCTCTCTCTAGCAGCCACCATAGCAGAGACCACAGTAGGCACAGCTCCACCCACGAGATTAGTAAAGGCCCCTAGCGGAGGGATAGGTGAGGTCGTATCAACTGGTAAGTACGGCACCATGCATTATGCTGAAACTATTTCACCACAGCCTGTAGAATCTACACAGAATGAGGTTGTTAGAATTACACCTGTTAGAGTAATAGCAGTGCCAAATGGGAAAACAGACACATCAGGAGCCACTCCCATTAGGAACATTGCCATGTACACCCCATTTTCCCGAATGGAATTAAGGACCATAGTGTCTGAATTTCCTGACCCTAGAAAAGACTTAGTTGCCAGTCAAAAATACATCAGAGACTTAGGTAACACTGTAGAGCCCAACAATAAAGACTGGCAGATATTGCTGAGAGCATGTTTACCCTCAAATGTCGACGCAACTCAATTTTTAGCTGATTGCGGACTAGATCATGATGTACCTCTTACAGATGTGTACAACCAAGATAATGTGAAAAGAATAAACTTGCAGCTAAAAGAGTATTTCCCAGCGGTAGCTAAATGGAATAAGATATTCTCCATTAAACAGAAGGAGTCAGAGACAGCTGCAGAGTATTTTCACAGAGCATTATTAGAAATGGCAAAATACACAGGCATAGAGGACATTAAAACAGACACAAACCATCGGGAAGTAGCAGTATCGGTACTGATGGATGGTTTAAAAGAGTCATTGAAGACTAGGGTACAGACCACACAACCATGTTGGCGAGGTCTGTCTGTGGCTACTTTGAGAGAGGCTGCTATTGATCACGATAGAAACATCACCAGACACAGGGAACAACAAGGTGATAAATTAATGTCAGTAAGTATACAGGCTCTGACCACAAGGCAGCCTTTGTTTGTATCACCAAATCCTGTGGGTAAGTCAAGTATGGTTACTTGTTATTCTTGTCACAAACAGGGACACATGGCACGAGATTGTAGAGTAAAGAATCCACGAAACTCATACCAACCCCCTAGACAACGACACGACACACGACATTGGGATCGGGGTCCACAGAAACGGAGTTATGAGCCACATACAGGGGAAACAAAAAGATATCCCCCGAACAGAGACTGGCATGCCTCTGGTAGTTCCCAGCTAACTCCCTCACAAGTAGTTGCTGCCAGCGGGATTCAGGAAGGTCACCATACCCAATAGGGGTGTGGCCATACCTGTAATCTGCAGCCAGTAAAATTAATTGCCAACCTTGGAAGTGAACCCGAGATCGCAATTAATGTAGCTGGTAAAACTTTAAACTTTCTTGTAGACACAGGGGCGGCCAAGTCAGTGATAAATTCGACAGTGGGCATGAGAACCACTGGTAGGACAATTCCAGCCATGGGAGTAACAGGAGTAGTCCAGCACTACCCTGTTAGCAAACCAGCCGAGATTACAATAGGGCCTTTGCATACCAAGCATTCCTTTTTGCTGGCTGCATCGGCACCAACCAATCTCCTGGGAAGAGACTTACTGTGTAAAATGGGGTGCGTCATTTATTGTACTCCTGAAGGTGTATTCTTGGACATACCTGAGAAACACGCTCAGGAAGTGCGAGACATGTTAGACTCCCCATCAAAATTAATGTCACATACCATTATGACAAATAGGAATCCATCCCAAATAGAAGAGATGACATCTCAGATACCAGAGTCACTTTGGACAAAAGACGGACAAGACACTGGATTAATGGCAAACGTAGCTCCAGTAGTTGTACAAGTAAAAGATGGTAGGATAGCTCCAAAAATCCCACAGTACCCTCTGAAGCCAGAGGTGGAGTTAGGAGTTTACCCAGTAATAGAGCGCTTGCTACAACAGGGCATTCTGGTAAGAACGTCCAGCACTGCTAATAGTCCCATCTTCCCTGTGAAAAAGAGTGGGGGGAGGGGTTACAGACTAGTGCAGGATCTAAGGGGGATTAACAAAATAGTTGAGAGTCAGTTCCCCGTAGTGCCAAATCCAGCTGTCATCCTAATGCAAATCCCTCCAACTGCCAAATTTTTCACTGTTATTGACCTCTGCTCCGCTTTCTTTTCGGTACCTCTGCACCCTGACAGCCAATATTTGTTTGCATTTACATACAAAGGAGTCCAATACACGTGGACTCGATTACCCCAAGGTTTCATAGATAGTCCAAGTATATTTTCTCAGGCTTTGCATGATTGTTTACAGTCTTTCCAACCAGACAGTGGATCAGTATTGATACAGTATGTGGACGATTTACTACTGTGTTCAGATTCACTGGAAGCATCTCTGAAGGATACGAAACAGCTCCTGTTTCATCTTTCAGACACAGGACACAAGGTGTCCAAAGACAAGTTACAATTATGCCAAACTAAGGTAAAATATTTGGGACACTGTCTAACACAAGGACTGAGACACCTGACCGCTGATAGAATCCAAGCAATTAGAGACATGACTCTGCCACAAACCCAGCAACAGATCAGAACGTTTTTAGGAATGTGTGGGTATTGCCGTAATTGGATCCCAGGGTTTTCCATTTTGGCGTTACCTTTGCAGGAAATGGTCTCCTCAAACAAACCTGATAGGATTTCGCATACAGACGAGTCCGAAACAGCATTTGAGAGACTCAAACAGTGCCTAACGCAGGCACCAGCACTAGGTATGCCAGACTATGGGAAACCCTTTGAACTATACGGAACAGAAAGTGCTGGTTGCGCGGCAGGTGTACTAACCCAAAAACACGGTGATGCCAGTAGGCCAGTTGCATATTACAGCGCTCAGCTAGACACGGTAGCGCGATCCCTCCCCACATGCTTGCGAAGCGTTGCTGCGATAGCATTGCTAGTGACAAAAAGCGAAGATGTCGTGCTAGGCCACAACCTCACAATCCATACGCCACATGCAGTATCAGCCTTATTGAATTCTGCCCAAACCAGACACGTCTCATCAGCGAGGTTTACAAGATGGGAATTGGCACTAATGGCCCCCGTAAACATCACCATAAGGAGATGCAGTGCATTAAATCCTGCAACGTATCTCCCAGGTGTGCCTGGTCAGGCACAAAGGGTGGAAGGTGAGAGTGATGGGGAAGGAGGATTTAATACAAAGGAAGATACACATGATTGTATGGAATATTTGACCCAAAATTTTACCGCAAGGCCTGACATCAGTGACAACCCACTGGAAGATGCAGAACTCACGTTCTACACGGACGGTAGTTGCCATAGACAGTCAGACTCGGGAGACTTGTGTACTGGATACGCAGTCGTAGATGACCAAGACACCATAGAAGCGGAACCGCTAGGCCCACCTCACTCAGCCCAGGTTGCTGAACTGGTCGCCCTAACCAGAGCATGTGAATTGGCTAAAGGTAAGTCAGCCAACATCTACACCGATTCTAGATACGCATTCGGAGTAGTCCATGATTTCGGAGCCCTATGGCGTCTCAGAAATTTCATGACGGCCGCTGGTACACCGGTAGCGCATGCAACTCACATAAAAAGGCTTCTAACAGCGATACAGGAACCCGACAGAGTGGCTGTTATCAAATGTAAAGCACACACATATAGCCAAGACCCGGTATCACTTGGTAACAGCCGAGCAGACGAAGCTGCTAAGTTAGCAGCTGCTACCCCCATACAGACAGACACCACACAATTGATGGTATTTAATACCATTAACACACAGAAGTTGTGTGAAATGCAAAATTTGTGTTCCACACAGGAAAAGGCAGTCTGGAAGGCAAAGGGATGTGGCCAGGAGTCCTCAGGACTCTGGACGGATGGACATGGTAAACCAGTGGCCCCCAGAGCATATCTTCCATGTCTGGCTGAAGCAGCTCACGGGCCGACTCATCTAGGCAAGGAAGGGATGTGCAAATTGGTGAGAGCATATTGGTGCGCCCCAGGATTCTCCTCTCATGCGAGTAAAAGAGCAATGTCATGCCTTACCTGTTTGAGAAAGAATATTGGAAAGGCAATACCTACAGAACCATCCCATATCCCACCTGCCGGCGGCCCTTTCCAGGTAATACAAATTGACTTTATACAATTACCCCCTTGTCGGAATTTGAAATATGTACTTGTTTGTATAGATGTTTTCTCAAATTGGGTCGAAGCATTTCCTGGGCTACAAATACCGCTATGTTTACTGCTAAGAAAATTGTGCAGGAATTTGTATGTAGATATGGTATCCCTAGAATAATCGAAAGAGATAGGGGTACCCATTTTACAGGTGATGTCTTTCAAGGAATGTGTAAGTTGATGGGAATTGATAGCAAGCTGCACACTCCGTACCGTCCACAGGCGAGTGCGAAGGTCGAAAGAGTGAACAGCACTATTAAAAATAAATTGAGTAAAGTGATGGCAGAGACAGGATTGACATGGCCAGAAGCTTTACCCATTGTATTGTACAGTATCAGAACCACTCCCAGGTCCCCTCTTAATCTGTCTCCCTTTGAAATCTTGTTTGGTCGACAACCGCATGTTATGATTAACCCTCAGGATGATTTGAAATGTAACAATGAAGTAACTGTAAAGTACTTGATTAACATGAGTAAACAGTTAAGGAATCAAAATGATAATCTGAAGTTGGTGATTCCTGATCTACCTGATAGTAATTGTCATGACATTGAACCTGGGGATTATGTAATGATACGGAATTTTCTACGCTCAGGTTGCCTTATTGACAGATGGGAAGGACCATACCAGGTCTTATTGACTAGCACTACAGCATTGAAGGTTGCTGAGAGAGAGACTTGGGTCCATTCATCCCACTGCAAGAAGGTTGCTGATCCAGAGAAGTCCCGTGATAAGGAACAGACGGTAGAGGTTGTATCACTGGAGTGTCTGTTCCAGGAGGACTGAGGCGGCACCTGAGCCTTGAAGACCGAGAGCTGTTGTCGACTCCCCACTCCCTTTTATTATTTTCCTCCACTTCCCATCCCCTCTCCCTCAAATTTCTTTTTCCTCCTTCTCATTCTTCTCCGTTTCCTCCTATAAGATGGACTTGCCCGAAGAGACTGTGATCCGGATTTTCCTGTTGACCATGATGTTGACCAGAGCAGTCTGTTCCGGCGAGAGTACCATGGAGGTCGATAGAGGTTCTGGAATGGGTTCTGATGATAAAGATGGAGGCGTAGTTTTCCAAGATCAACCTAACCAACAAGCAAAGGCGAGTATCAGAAAACGATCCGATAGCATTGACAATAGAAGGAATTGTGACGGATTGTTAGCTGAGGAAAACTGTATCTGTAGGCTCTGTAACAATGTCATTGAAGATGGGTGCATTAAGAAATGCCAATCCAGTTTTAATATCCATATGGACCGGCATCCATTGAGTGACTATCACTCCTTAGTGGGTAATGTGTTAAACAAAACAGATTGTTGGGTATGCTCTCAAGTACCTCAAGGTCATAGCAAATCAGGGCTAGTACCATTTCCTTTAACGATAGGGGAGGTACTTGAGTTAAATGGTGGGAGACCGGTGGACAGGAGGTTTAATATCTCCAGCCCTCCTAGTTTGAAGCTCCACCAATACCATGTGGATAGGTCCCTATTATGTTTCAACATCTCCAATCCCAGAAAGCCGGGAAATTGGGAAGTGTCATGGAGTAACCACACCATGACCTTTTCGCATAGAGCAGATAGAATGCCTACAGATACAGAGCTTGTACGCCACATAGCCAGTAGAGGAAAATCTTTCCGGTATAGGTACACCTTAGGAAATAGGATTACGAGAGTTGGAGAAGTATCACCAGGATACTGTGCACATATCGTACAACCTGATACGTGTATTAAGAAGATGGAAGAATTAGGGTTAGGAGAGTTCACCTGGAAGGTGTGTAATATGGTTATGTCCTTCTCCGTCCCATATGTTCTCCCCGATGATGCATATTTCATATGCGGGAGAAAGGCGTACAAGTGGCTTGCCCCAAACTCTGAAGGATTGTGTTATATTGGAAAAGTATTGCCTGAAGTAATGACTGTAACACATGATAAAATGAAAGACATACATCGTGGTGCCCAAGCTCCTTATACTCACACCCATTACGAGCACGTTGCTAAAAGGCACCTGATAGAGAAGACAGAGCATCCGGCCTCTGATCTAATAAGTGAATCCACCGGGATTCAATTTTTAATCGCGTTAGATTTCACCCGCACCGCTAGAGGAGTGCTAAATTATAAATACATATCGGCGCTCGCAAATTTGTTAGATAATATCACTGAAATGTATGATGACACGTTTAGATATACTGGAAGGGAACTTCAAGCTTATAAAACAGAACTGGTGCAGCATAGAATGGTTCTTAATTACCTCACAGCAGTGACAGGCGGATATTGTGTTACATTAGCAACACAGTACGGCGTGAAGTGTTGCACGTATATCACGAATAGCACCGAGGATCCGGTCGAGGTCATAGACCAAAAGATGGACGATATTCTCCAATTGAAGTGGGAATTTCGCCGAAAACACAATCTCACTCTTGCTGCTGTAGGTAATGAGCTGACTGGTTGGGTGTCATGGTTGAACCCGCGAAATTGGTTCTCCGGTTTGGGAGACTGGGCTCAAGGAGTCATAATGGATGTTGGGAAGTTTCTCCTATGTATCTTAGGTGTTGTCATATCAATTGGCTTGATATTTAGATGCGGTCAGGCTTTAATGAAGTGCAAACATCGTACCAGGGTAATGAGTTTGAGGAGTGAGGAAACTGTAATTAACCTGGATTTGATTTATGACCCAATGATAGAAATAATGATGTAATGAAAATGCGATTATACGGTCCGTTTCTTTCACCTGTTTTTCTGCTTTTCTCCAAGATAAAAAGACCCCCTTGGACGAGGAAGTTGACGAGACGCTATACAGACAACGGATAGACCAAAGAAGAAGTTTTGACCACTTGAGATACGGACATTTGATGAACTTTGCCATGGATCCCCAGTTTCCCTAGAATTCTTAAACTTACGCTAGCCCAACATTTTTTGTAAATCTAATGGCATTGACAAAGCTTTTTGCTCACACCTAATGGGCAACACAGCGCAAAGAAGACGACTTTCAACTGATACCGAACAAAACTTCAACCGACAGATGTACATTAACCTGACATAGAATACCACCGCATTTACCGTAATTATGTCTTTTCTTCATTTCTACAACCCTCAGGTAATGACACACATAGTATAGGGAATACAGGCACAGATATCAGCAATCACATATTCCCCCATTCATGTATCATCAACTAAAATGTGCTCCCCATCTTGTTCAAAATCCGAAAAGAGCTCGGTAAAGTTTGACAGCCCATCCACAGACCCGTACCACGGGATAAGAAGGAATTCAAATGTATACTTCGCAATACCTCGAAGCTTGATTTACAACACGTGCGGCACGATGATACATGACCCCCCAAACATGGACTCATACACACATGCTTCTGCTATCTCACTAGGTCATACCCTCTTCACACCTACTCCTCTCTCCTCCCTTACCCAACCATGGAAATGAATTAACCCCTGACATATATTTTTCTCCTTTTGAAATGTTTTCAGGAAGTGGCAGTTATTATTGACTGCCAAAGGGTGGACTGTCAAAGTCAGAAAAATATCTCTATGCACACTACCATATTTGCACCTCACACAGGTCCGTGCTGCGCATGCGTACGCTCTCCCGTACGTGCGCATACTCACAGTCGCGGGCACCCGCAGGCGCATGGTATGCGTATTTACGGTAGAGTTTATGCGATCGTAGCGTGCGACTCAATCATTACATATTTTCACTAATAAGGTATTTTATAGATCATGGTCCCTTTGATAGATTCTGAAAGTTTGGTTAATATAGAATGTTCATGAACAGAGAAATCCCTCTTTGTTTGATACGAAGGGTCAGACAGGAGTAATACAGTGGTGTTTAGTATCCATCGGAAGAATATTTAATTAGAAATATTCCGGTGTTGGTTTGAAGCAGATCAATCGCTCGTGCGAATAGTTATGGACATAAGAAGTTTATGAACATTTACTTTATTTGCACTTTATTACCCATGCGGCGGGAAACCCAGTTTCCCTCCCACCTGAGCAGTTGGAAATAGTCACAGCCCACCTGTATGAATCAACCTATGACCTTTTGTTATAATGCGAAGCCGAATTCCTGTGTCCAATGAACAATAAGATTGTAGGGACCATTGAATTGTATTGTGTGTGGGGCATAAATAGGCAAGCCGACCATATCCAACTTCACTCTCTTCAACGGTTCTCATTGCTGATAATCGGGAGCTGGATATCGAGGCGCATGCGATCGTTTCCCCTTGTGCGTAAGTTTTCTCCGTAATCATATTGTCTTACTGTGAGCCATCTCTCTCTCTCTCTCTATCTCTCTCTCTCTCTCTACTCTTTCTCTCGTATTTTCCTTTAATTGTATTGTATTGTATTTCCAGTGTAGTTATCTGGTTAGTTGGTTTATGTTATATTGTAGTGTATCATTTGTACTGTGATTCCTTTTGCAAGTATAATAGTTAAAATACATATAATAGGTTTTGGACCCTAAGCCCAGGTATCTGTGTATTCTTTATAGTGTTAAGTATTCTCTGAGCGTCGGTGACGCTCAAGCAGCTTTGTAGTTAATCAGGTTACACCAGGTTGCACTTACACTCTGTCTCCACACTAAGGTATACTGTGTATCTCATTGTTAAAGGTATAGATATAAAGGTTTTAACATTGTAAGCGTCTGCACCGCTGGTGATCTCCTCGTGGTCCCGAGCGTACGCTACGCTATAGCGAATCATCACGTTAGCCGGCAGCCAATAGCGTGCCTGCCTGTGATCACTGGGCCGTAAGCGAACGTGACGCTTGAGCGTCTCGACTACGGTTGAGCGATCGCTACACAACTTGCGTACCCTTACGGTACTTCTTACGTAGATAGCGTATAGTGTTCTTAGACCTCTTAAAGTGTTTTATATACGATAAATATTTAGCTTTATCAGATTCTTACTAGATACCCCTTCTTTCTCAATAGCAGTTCCCCCAGACAAATGGAAAGACATTCAAGACTTCGTAACGCGAACCCTAAAACACCGTTTCTCGCTGAGAGACTTGGCCAGAGTCATAGGGAAGATGAGATCTTTAGATCCCGGCTTTCTCCACGCTCCCCTTGTCTGCAGACACTCTCAGATTCTTCTTTCAGCTCTCCTTCGTTGGGGATGGACTTGGTCAGACAAGATCATCTTGACACCCTTGGTTCTCAAAGAGATTCACAGTTGGAGGGACCTTCGGCTACCATCTCCCAGACCTCTCCTACCTCCTCCTCCAGATATCGTCATCACATCGGATGCGTCCCTCTCGGGTTGGGGAGCATTTACAAGAGACCGAGTGGTAAGGGGAAGATGGTCCGCTCAAGAATCGACAGCGCACATCAATCTATTAGAATTGAGGGCGGCGAAGTTAGCACTTTCCTCTCTAGTTCCCCCGACCTTCCAGAACAACTCAGTTCTCCTATGTCTAGACAACAGGACTGCAGTGGCCTACCTCAACAGAATGGGTGGTACTCGATCCCTAACACTCTGTCAAGAAGCTATAGACATATGGAACTGGGCGGTGGAAAGATCCATACTCCTCTCTGCAACATATGTCCCAGGAGAGCTAAACGAGTTAGCCGACTCCCTATCCAGGAAGAAATTAACACTGGATCGGGCGACTCTGAGACTGGAAGTTTTCACCAGTATCGTGAAAACTTTTGGTCAACCACAGGTAGACCTGTTTGCAACTTCATCGAACACACAGGTCCCAACCTTCGAGTCCAAAATCTGGACTCAAGGGGCTCTCCACTCGGACGCAATGTCCTTTCCGTGGACAGAACTAGTTCTCCCATATGCTTTCCCTCCCCCAGCCATGCTATTGAAGGTACTTCACAAGATCAAGACAGACAGAGTGCCTCAACTCGTCTTGGATTACCCTGTTTGGCCTTCCCGAGTTTGGTTCCCCTTGATCAACCCGTTTCGCAAGGGACCCAAGCTTCCCCTAGGCATGTCCAAGTATTGTTTCCAAGGGACTCCTGACCTCCTTCAGGAACTTCCACATTGCATGTGGATAGAGACATTACTCGGTTGCTGACCACCACTAACCTTTCGACCTCCTCAGTAACCTTGATCAATGCTTCCCTTAGACCCAGAACAAAATCCAGGTACCAGTCCATCATAAATGAGTTTATGTCTTGGCAAGCTTCTCAAAATCTTCCTTCGGCTTCTCTTTCCGAACCTAACTTAGTGTCACGATCCGGGTATCTGGACGCCATTTCTTACCCATCAGATGCCTCCTAAGGCTGGCTCAGCGCTCCAGGACCGGACCCCACCTGTTATCCTAATGTTCACATTCCTGCATCCTCTCCTGTCTCTCTGAGACGCTGTCACAGTAACGCCTTATTACATCTGGCATGGCATCTCCCGCGGCCTCCGCCGCCGTCCCTGAGCTTCTGCATGCAGAGTGTCAGAGTGGCGATTACGTCAGCCGCGGCCTCCGCTGTGTCCGCGTGGTTGGATGTGCACTTGTCAGCCTGGCGTCTCCTGTCTCCAGTGGCCGGCGCCGCCATTACTGTTTTCATTACCACATGGATTACAAACCAAACTTCCCTCCAAGTGTCTGCATGGGCGCAGCCATCTTGGATTCTGTCAGCTGATCATTTCCTCCAATCTGTTGTCAGTATTGTTAATCTGCATAATTGCCTAGCCAATCCCTTCCTTGCTGCAGGTATAAATACACTGTGCCTGAGCAAGGAAGGCGTCAGTGCTTTGGTTGTCAAACCTAGTTCCTGTTTGTCTCTCTCCTGTGATTGTCTTCCAGGTTCCAGCTCCTGTCTCAAGACTTCCATCATAGAGACCCGCACCAGCATTCCACCTGCGGTGTAGCCTGACTCTCCAATCCATTGTGGATTCATCTGTTTCCAGCTACAACATTACCTGCTTCCAGCTCAGCTTCCAGCAGAGTACAGCTTCCCTTAAAGGGCCGGTGTCCTTTCTACACTTTACCACTCTCCACCGGTATTATTATTTCTCCGCTCTCAAGTTCTACATTTCAGTTCATATTTCATCGCTCCCAAGTTCATTTATTATTTAACTGGTTCCAGCCAGTATCCACTCCGTGCTAACAACAGTCTGGTTCCAGCCAGTATCCACAGCAGCTGTTTTATCTTCAGCAACCCAGCTTTTCCTGGAACACCAGCTGGCACAATCCTGGGTTATCTCCATTGCTACAGTCGGGCCTGGTAAGGACTTTCCATCTAGAAGATCATAAGAACTATCTCACACTACCAGTGCCCTGTGGCTCCTGCCATCCTGTAGTACCCAGGAACTGTATTTATTCTTTGCTGACTTTTACGTTTTCTTTTACTGCTGCTGTGTTGCGGAGTTGTCATAATAAACATCATTGACTTTTATCCAAGTTGTCGTGGTCACGCCTTCGGGCAGTTATTATTCATGTTACTTACATGTCCAGGGGTCTGATACAACCTCCCAGGTTCCGGTACATCTCAGCCCCTACAACTGAGGCTGCCTCCCGTCAGCTCAGGCCCTCAGTTGTGACAGTAAGCACTGACCTAATGAATCCAGCCGGAGACCAGGATCAAGCGGCCAGGCCGATGCAAGAACTGGCAGCCCGACTAGAACATCAGGAGGCTGCACAGGGCCACATCATCCGCTGTCTCCAGGATCTCTCTACTCGGCTGGATGGGATTCAGACAACTCTCCGTGGATCAGGCGCGTCTGGTGCGTCAACCACAGTGACTCCAGCTATAACCCCACCCACCTTACCCATTTCTGCTCCACGTCTTCATCTTCCAACGCCAGCAAAATTTGACGGATCTCCAAGATTCTGCAGGGGATTTCTCAACCAGTGTGAGATTCAGTTTGAGCTACAACCTGGCAATTTTCCCAGTGACCGTACAAAAATTGCCTACATTATTTCTCTTCTCAGTGGCTCAGCCCTTGATTGGGCATCACCGTTATGGGAGAGGTCCGACACCCTGCTATCTTCCTACACTGCCTTCGTGTCAACATTCAGGCGCATCTTCGACGAGCCAGGCCGGGTGACCTCAGCTTCATCCGAGATTCTCCGTTTACGCCAGGGGTCACGTACTGTAGGACAATATCTGATACAGTTCCAGATCCTGGCATCCGAACTGGCATGGAACGACGAGGCCCTGTATGCTGCATTCTGGCATGGCTTATCTGAGCGTATTAAAGATGAGTTAGCTACCAGAGACTTACCTTCTAAGTTAGATGAGCTAATCTCACTCTGCACGAAAGTTGATTTACGTTTCAGAGAGAGAGCAACTGAGCGTGGAAGATCATCTGCTCCAAAATCTTCTGCTCCTCCTCCTCGTCAACTGTCACCATCTAAAGATGAGCCCATGCAACTTGGCCGTTCCCGTTTAACTCCTGCTGAGCGCCGAAGACGTCTCTCCGAGTTTCTCTGTCTCTATTGTGCAGCTCCGTCTCACACCATTAATGCCTGTCCCAAACGTCCGGGAAACTCCAAATCCTAGCTCGCCAAGGAGAGGGCCGGCTAGGAGTAATGATCTCCTCTCCATCTCCTCAAGATTGTAATCTCCCAGTCTCGCTTCAAGTTGCTCAACGTTATCGGAACGTCATTGCCCTCCTTGATTCCGGAGCAGCTGGGAACTTTATTACCGAAGCCTATGTTAAACGGTGGTCCCTACCCACCGAGAGACTTCCTTCGTCCATTTCTTTAACTGCCGTGGATGGCAGCAAAATTTTTGATGCAGTTATTTCTTTAAGGACTCTACCAGTTCGTCTGAGAGTGGGAGTTCTTCATTCCGAACTTATTTCTTTTTTAGTGATTCCAAGAGCCACACATCCTGTGGTCCTGGGCCTTCCATGGCTCCGTCTTCACAATCCTACAATTGATTGGACGACTACGCAAATCCTGGCATGGGGTTCCTCCTGTGCCGAGACATGTTTGTTTAAAGTATTGCCTGTCTGTTCTTCCTCCCCCAGGTCGTCTGATGTTCCACCTCCTCCATATCAAGATTTCACGGATGTGTTCAGTAAAGCTTCTGCTGATATCCTTCCTCCTCATAGAGAATGGGACTGTCCGATTGATCTCGTTCCAGGGAAGGTTCCACCTCGAGGCCGAACTTATCCGTTGTCTCTGCCTGAGACGCATTCTATGGAGGAATATATTAAAGAGAACCTAGCAAAGGGGTTCATTCGACCTTCTTCTTCTCCAGCCGGCGCAGGCTTCTTTTTTGTAAAAAAAAAAAAGATGGTGGTCTGCGGCCGTGCATCGACTACAGAGGTTTGAACGACTTTACCATCAAGAACCTTTATCCTTTACCCCTGATTACTGAGCTCTTTGACAGAGTTAGCGGAGCTACCATCTTTACAAAGCTGGACTTGCGAGGTGCATACAATCTCATCCGGATCCGTGAGGGTGACGAGTGGAAGACCGCCTTTAACACCCGTGACGGACATTATGAGTACCTCGTCATGCCCTTCGGATTGAGCAATGCTCCAGCTGTCTTCCAGCATTTTGTCAATGAGATCTTCAGAGACATTCTATACCGTCATGTCGTGGTCTATCTAGACGATATCCTCATTTTTGCCAACGATTTAGAGGAACATCGTTTTTGGGTTAAAGAGGTTCTGTCCCGTCTCCGTGTCAATCATCTCTATTGCAAATTAGAAAAATGCGTCTTTGAAGTCAAGTCCATTCCGTTTCTAGGGTACATTGTGTCCGGTTCCGGACTAGAGATGGATCCTGAGAAACTACAAGCAATCCAAAATTTGCTGGTACCCTTAACCCTCAAAGGGGTCCAGAGGTTCTTAGGGTTCGCCAACTATTACCGAAAGTTTATACGAGACTTTTCCACCATTGTGGCGCCTATTACTGCTTTCACTAAGAAGGGTGCTAACCCGTCCAAGTGGTCTGAAGAAGCCATGCAAGCATTTCATCTTTTAAAACAAAGGTTCATCTCTGCGCCTGTTCTGAAACAGCCTGACATCGACTCTCCTTTCATCTTAGAGGTGGATGCCTCCTCCGTTGGAGTAGGAGCGGTGTTATCTCAGAGGGCTAAAGATGGCCATTTACACCCTTGCAGTTTCTTCTCCCGGAAGTTCTCCCCAGCTGAGCGCAACTATGCCATTGGCGACCAGGAGTTGCTAGCCATCAAGCTCGCTCTAGAAGAGTGGAGGTATCTGTTGGAGGGAGCTTCTCATTCAATCACCATACTTACAGACCACAAGAACCTTTTATACCTGAAGGGCGCACAATGTCTCAACCCTCGTCAGGCCAGATGGGCACTTTTCTTTTCCAGGTTCGACTTTAAACTCCAGTTCTGTCCGGGCTCTCAGAATCGCAAGGCCGATGCCCTTTCCCGCTCATGGGAGCAAGAAAATGAGTCCGAGTCTTCAGACAAGCATCCTATTATAAATCCGTTGGCATTCTCCACGGTAGGGATGGACTCTACGCCCCCATCAGGGAAAAGTTTTGTGAAGCCGATGCTAAGGAAGAAGCTCATGCATTGGGCCCATGCTTCCCGTTTTGCCGGACATACAGGTATCCAAAAAACCCTGGAGTTTATCTCTAGGTCCTATTGGTGGCCAACTCTGAAAAAGGACGTCTTGGAGTTTATTGCATCTTGCCCAAAGTGTGCCCAACATAAAGTATCCCGCCAGTCGCCTGTGGGGCAACTGGTTCCACTATCCGTTCCCCGTCGACCATGGACCCACTTGTCGATGGATTTCATTACAGACTTACCCATGTGCAACAAGTTCAATACCATCTGGGTGGTAGTTGACCGGTTCACCAAGATGGCACACTTCATTCCTCTCACCGGTCTTCCGTCAGCTTCCAAGTTGGCTCAAGTATTCATACAAGAGATCTTCCGACTCCACGGTCTTCCTGAAGAAATTATCTCAGATCGAGGAGTTCAATTCACAGCCAAATTCTGGCGAAGTTTATGTCAAGTCCTCCAAGTCAAGCTAAAGTTTTCCACGGCTTACCATCCTCAGACCAATGGTCAAACCGAGAGGGTGAATCAGGACTTGGAGGCCTTCCTCCGCATCTATGTGTCCTCCTCTCAAGATGACTGGGTTCAATTACTTCCCTGGGCCGAGTTCTGTCATAACAACCAGTATCATTCTTCATCTGCTTCAACACCATTCTTCACTAACTTTGGATTCCACCCTAAAGTCCCTGAGTTCCAACCGCTTCCAGCAACTTCTGTTCCCGCAGTGGATATCACCTTGCATCAGTTTGCCAATATCTGGAAGAGCGTACGATCAGCTCTGCTCAAGGCATCGTTCAGGTACAAGAAGTTTGCGGATAAGAAGCGTCGAGCAGTTCCTGCTCTCAAGGTGGGTGATCGGGTATGGTTATCCACGAAGAATTTGAGGTTAAGAGTTCCCAGTATGAAGTTTGCACCTCGCTATATCGGTCCTTTCAAGATTGAACAAGTCATCAATCCTGTTGCTTACAGACTCCAGTTGCCTCCCTTCTTAAAAATACCCAGGACATTCCATGTTTCCCTGTTGAAACCGCTGATCTTGAATCGGTTTCATTCCTCACTTCCTCCAACTCCGAAAGTCCAAACTCAACGAGGCGTTGAGTATGAAGTGGCCAAGATCCTGGACTCACGTCACCGTTACGGTCAACTACAATATCTTATTGACTGGAAGGGTTACGGCCCTGAGGAACGTTCATGGACCAATGCTTCTGATGTCCATGCTCCTGCCTTGGTCCGGAGATTCCATTCCAAGTTTCCTCAAAAGCCAAAGAAGTGTCCTGGGGCCACTCCTAAAGGGGGGGGTGCTGTCACGATCCGGGTATCTGGACGCCATTTCTTACCCATCAGATGCCTCCTAAGGCTGGCTCAGCGCTCCAGGACCGGACCCCATCTGTTATCCTAATGTTCACATTCCTGCATCCTCTCCTGTCTCTCTGAGACGCTGTCACAGTAACGCCTTATTACATCTGGCATGGCGTCTCCCGCGGCCTCCGCCGCCGTCCCTGAGCTTCTGCATGCAGAGTGTCAGAGTGGCGATTACGTCAGCCGCGGCCTCCGCTGTGTCCGCGTGGTTGGATGTGCACTTGTCAGCCTGGCGTCTCCTGTCTCCAGTGGCCGGCGCCGCCATTACTGTTTTCATTACCACATGGATTACAAACCAAACTTCCCTCCAAGTGTCTGCATGGGCGCAGCCATCTTGGATTCTGTCAGCTGATCATTTCCTCCAATCTGTTGTCAGTATTGTTAATCTGCATAATTGCCTAGCCAATCCCTTCCTTGCTGCAGGTATAAATACACTGTGCCTGAGCAAGGAAGGCGTCAGTGCTTTGGTTGTCAAACCTAGTTCCTGTTTGTCTCTCTCCTGTGATTGTCTTCCAGGTTCCAGCTCCTGTCTCAAGACTTCCATCATAGAGACCCGCACCAGCATTCCACCTGCGGTGTAGCCTGACTCTCCAATCCATTGTGGATTCATCTGTTTCCAGCTACAACATTACCTGCTTCCAGCTCAGCTTCCAGCAGAGTACAGCTTCCCTTAAAGGGCCGGTGTCCTTTCTACACTTTACCACTCTCCACCGGTATTATTATTTCTCCGCTCTCAAGTTCTACATTTCAGTTCATATTTCATCGCTCCCAAGTTCATTTATTATTTAACTGGTTCCAGCCAGTATCCACTCCGTGCTAACAACAGTCTGGTTCCAGCCAGTATCCACAGCAGCTGTTTTATCTTCAGCAACCCAGCTTTTCCTGGAACACCAGCTGGCACAATCCTGGGTTATCTCCATTGCTACAGTCGGGCCTGGTAAGGACTTTCCATCTAGAAGATCATAAGAACTATCTCACACTACCAGTGCCCTGTGGCTCCTGCCATCCTGTAGTACCCAGGAACTGTATTTATTCTTTGCTGACTTTTACGTTTTCTTTTACTGCTGCTGTGTTGCGGAGTTGTCATAATAAACATCATTGACTTTTATCCAAGTTGTCGTGGTCACGCCTTCGGGCAGTTATTATTCATGTTACTTACATGTCCAGGGGTCTGATACAACCTCCCAGGTTCCGGTACATCTCAGCCCCTACAACTGAGGCTGCCTCCCGTCAGCTCAGGCCCTCAGTTGTGACACTTAGCGATAGACTTCCTAGCTGTTAAGTTCGAGTCAGGCCTGGCATCCGCCACCATACGGTCTTATGGCTCAGCCCTAGCTCTTCTCATCCCAGGGCTTACGGAAAACAAAATGTACCTTAGATTACTCAAAGGTATCTTCTTGTCTAGGCCTCCATGTCCGCGATACTCTTCCACGTGGGACATTAATCCTTTCCTAAATTATTTAGCCACAATACCTTCAGATTCCGACATCTCCAATCTTTCAAGAAAACTAGCTTCTCTACTAGCTCTAGCTTTCGCAGCCATAGGAGCCGAACTTTCCTTAATAGACACATCCGAACCCTGGATGACAACCACTCCAATGGGGTTCCATATCATACTTAAAGGTCACACAAAAACCAGTTCCATTCAAAACCCTTTGGTGGAGTTTGACCTAATCAGTGACCAGTCAGACACGGATCTTTGCATAGTTGAGTGCTTATCCGCTTATCTCACAACAACAGCTCCATGGAGAGATAACATTTCTAACCTTTTTATCACATGCCGAAAGCCTTTTCGTCCGGCCAGACCCTCTACAATCAGGGGATGGATAGTTTCTGCCATGAAAAGCTCAGGAATAGATACCTCCATCTTCAAGGGACACTCCATCCGCGGAGCCGCCGTCACATCGGCAGCGGCAAGAGGCTTAACCTTACAATCCATAATGCAGGCCGCACGTTGGTCGTCCACTCGTACCTTCGTGAAACATTATTGGAGGCCTTCTGATACTCAAAGGATAGAATTCATTAGAGCAACCACCAGGTATGTGGTAGTCTACCCACCAGCTGTTGCTAGGTGGCAAGCCTCCCGACGAACAAACACTAGTTTGCAGGAATCTATGACCTGCAAACTCTCTTTGTTCTAGGGAATAGGATTGCCACCTAGCAACAGCTCCCACCCTACCCACCCTATACCTTGCTAGGTCTGTTGGTTGTAATCTCTAACAACAGTCATTAATTATGCCTGTTCATCTCTTTGAATTTCAGGCGCTCCGAAAGGTCCGAAGAAGCAGCCGCAGACGCAGCAACTTAAAGAACAGAAATAGCCTTACAAATATCCTTAATAAGTTCTGCAAGTTGCAGGAGTTTTTGCTTATATGCTAATTTCACAACAGCATAACAGTTCCTTCTTGGCCATCGCCAGTTGTTGTTTCTTATCACATGTGTTAACGTTGAAGGGTTTCTAGTTACTAGGTTACAGGAGCTAGGGTGATCTTTCCCCGTTTTTAAAATATGTACTCTCTTGTTCTAGTTGGGATTGCCATCTGTAAGCTTCCGTAAAATCTAACTGGGGGGCGGGGCCTAGCGCCTTATATGGTGCGCGCGCACGTGCCCGGCGGTGCGCGCGCGCTCCCATGACGCGCGCAGTGCGCGCGAACGGGTCCCGGGAGCGGCCGCTAGCCGCGGCTCTGTCCCCGCTCTCCCCAGGCTGTGGAAGGGTAAGTGAGAGTTTCTTTCACTTTACCCTTCCAGCGATCGTCAGGGAGGCTTGCACCTAACCCACCAGCTGTTGCTAGGTGGCAATCCTATTCCCTAGAACAAAGAGAGTTTGCAGGTCATAGATTCCTGCAAACTAGTGTTTCTTTCTCTTACATGAAAGAAACGTATGGGGTATCAGATATTTACTATTTTCCTTATCTCCAACTCCAACACTACATCAGATCTCTTCCCCCTATCATGTTGCGGCCTGACACCCCGGACCTTATCGCCCAGGTGTCGACTCTGTTCTTGAAGGACAAGTATAAAACGAGATTAATATATCAAAAATTGGTATCACCTGCTAAACAGGCTGTGTGGGGGTCGGTGGCTCGGGTGTGGGGAAGAGATTTGTCTACCTGTTTACCTGAATCCTTAATATTCAAATACTACCACAAAACATTGAAAATTCTACATACAGCCTCTTTACAAGACGTACACTTGAAATCACTACATAGGGCATATATATCTCAGCAGCAGCGAAGCCACTATGTTCGGGAGGAGGATGGGTCCTGTCCAAAATGCCACTCTTCCTCAGCCTCTTTGTTTCAGAACTTTTGGGATTGAGGCCATGTAAAACGATTTTGGCACAAACTGAGGAATTTTATAAATTCCTCCTTTGCTTTAAATATACCCTTTGACCCGATCCCAATGTTGTTTGCCAATTTTGATTCATGGTCCCTGGAAGTTTGGGATGGGCACCTTATCCCCTTCTTTACGGTCTTGGTAACTGTTGCTAAAAAAGTGATTCTAAACTCCTGGATCTCTAGATCAGCCCCCTCAATGGCAGAAGTACATTCCCTACTAAATAAATTAATGTATTACGATAGATACTCTTTATACCCCAATGTCCAGTTGAGAGCTAAATGCTTTACTTAGAAATGGAACCCATACATTAATACCCGTTCAATAGAAGAACGCTCCCAAATATTGAAGATATTTGATCACTGCACTCTTTGATTATTAGTTATCCGATCTGGCCCCACTATACTATATTCAGAAATTGTTTGGGCGTTGTCTGGCTGGGCTCCGAATCCGATACCCATTCCCCCCCTCCAATCTTCTCTCCCCCCTACATCCCTCCCTTTTCCTGTTCTATCTCTATCTCCTCCCCCCTCATTTACTCCCTCTGTCTTGTCTCTTGACCTCCTCTTGATAGACCTCTCCTAAAAATCTGGTTTTAGGAAGGCAAGGATATGTAAATTTTTGGTTAACATAGCACTTTACGTTAGGCCTTGCAAACTTCTTATGGTCCTTGTTTTTCTATGTGGGTTTCAGACTAATTTGTCCAAACTTCTAAAGTCAGGGTGTAGCTTGCCTCCCCTTGCTGTGCCTAGATTGTTTTGATCTGTTATGATGTTTATTGTACTTATTGTTCTGAATTATACGGACCCCTTTTACCATTGGCTGACATTACCACATGGATGATTATAAAAAAATTTCTTGGTCTACAATGTCTTTCTGGATGTCTTCTGTTTGTGTCTAATGTTATGTATTTGAAAATATTGAAAAAATCCAAATAAACATATGTTTAAAAAAAAAAAAAAAAAATGTAGTGACTGCAGGGACACGGTATGGCCTGTGTGTGGATGCAGGTAATATACATGTAGTGACTGCAGGGACAAGGTGTGGCCTGTGTGTGGATGCAGGTAATATACATGTAGTGACTGCAGGGACAAGGTGTGGCCTGTGTGTGGATGCAGGTGATATACATGTAGTGACTGCAGGGACACGGTGTGGCCTGTGTGTGGATGCAGGTAATATACATGTAGTGACTGCAGGGACAAGGTGTGGCCTGTGTGTGGATGCAGGTGATATACATGTAGTGACTGCAGGGACACGGTGTGGCCTGTGTGTGGATGCAGGTAATATAAATGTAGTGACTGCAGGTACACGGTGTGGCCTGTGTGTGGATGCAGGTAATAATAAGATTTTACTTACCGATAAATCTATTTCTCGTAGTCCGTAGTGGATGCTGGGGACTCCGTCAGGACCATGGGGAACAGCGGCTCCGCAGGAGACAGGGCACAAAAGTAAAAGCTTTAGGATCAGGTGGTGTGCACTGGCTCCTCCCCCCATGACCCTCCTCCAAGCCTCAGTTAGGATACTGTGCCCGGACGAGCGTACACAATAAGGAAGGATTTTGAATCCCGGGCAAGACTCATACCAGCCACACCAATCACACTGTACAACCTGTGATCTGAACCCAGTTAACAGCATGATAACAGCGGAGCCTCTGAAAAGATGGCTCACAACAATAATAACCCGATTTTTGTACCAATAACTATGTACAAGTATTGCAGACAATCCGCACTTGGGATGGGCGCCCAGCATCCACTACGGACTACGAGAAATAGATTTATCGGTAAGTAAAATCTTATTTTCTCTAACGTCCTAGTGGATGCTGGGGACTCCGTCAGGACCATGGGGATTATACCAAAGCTCCCAAACGGGCGGGAGAGTGCGGATGACTCTGCAGCACCGAATGAGAGAACTCCAGGTCCTCCTCAGCCAGGGTATCAAATTTGTAGAATTTTACAAACGTGTTCTCCCCCCGACCACGTAGCTGCTCGGCAGAGTTGTAATGCCGAGACCCCTCGGGCAGCCGCCCAGGATGAGCCCACCTTCCTTGTGGAATGGGCATTTACATATTTTGGCTGTGGCAGGCCTGCCACAGAATGTGCAAGCTGAATTGTACTACACATCCAACTAGCAATCGTCTGCTTAGAAGCAAGAGCACCCAGTTTGTTGGGTGCATACAGGATAACAGCAAGTCAGTTTTCCTGACTCCAGCCGTCCTGGAAACCGATATTTTCAGGGCCCTGACAACATCTAGCAACTTGGAGTCCTCCAAGTCCCTAGTAGCCGCAGGTACCACAATAAGCTGGTTCAGGTGAAACGCTGACACCACCTTAGGGAGAAACTGGGGACGAGTCCGCAGCTCTGCCCCGTCCGAATGGACAATCAGATATGGGCTTTTGTGAGACAAAACCGCCAATTCTGACACTCGCCTGGCCGAGGCCAGGGCCAACATCATGGTCACTTTCCATGTGAGATATTTCAAATCCACAGATTTGAGCGGTTTAAACCAATGTGATTTGAGGAATCCCAGAACTACGTTGAGATCCCACAGTGCCACTGGAGGCACAAAAGGGGGTTGTATATGCAGTACTCCCTTGACAAACTTCTGGACTTCAGGAACTGAAGCCAATTCTTTCTGGAAGAAAATCGACAGGGCCGAAATTTGAACCTTAATGGACCCCAATCTGAGGCCCATAGACACTCCTGTTTGCAGGAAATGCAGGAATCGACCGAGTTGAAATTTCTTCGTGGAGCCTTCCTGGCCTCACACCATGCAACATATTTTCGCCACATGTGGTGATAATGTTGTGTGGTCACGTCCTTCCTGGCTTTGACCAGGTTAGGAATGACCTCTTCCGGAATGCCTTTTTCCCTTAGGATCCGGCGTTCAACCGCCATGCCGTCAAACGCAGCCGCGGTAAGTCTTGGAACAGACATGGTACGCGCTGAAGCAAGTCCCTTCTTAGCGGCAGAGGTCATGAGTCCTCTGTGAGTATCTCTTGAAGTTCCGGGTACCAAGTCCTTCTTGGCCAATCCGGAGCCACGAGTATAGTTCTTACTCCTCTACGTCTTATAATTCTCAATACCTTGGGTATGAGAAGCAGAGGAGGGAACACATACACCGACTGGTACGCCCACGGTGTTACCAGAACGTCCACAGCTATTGCCTGAAAGTCTCTTGACCTGGCGCAATACCTGTCCAGTTTTTTGTTCAGGCGGGACGCCATCATGTACACCTTTGGTCTTTCCCAACGGTTCACAATCATGTGGAAAACTTCCCGATGAAGTCCCCACTCTCCCGGGTGGAGGTCGTGCCTGCTGAGGAAGTCTGCTTCCCAGTTGTCCACTCCCAGAATGAACACTGCTGACAGTGCTATCACATGATTTTCCGCCCAGCGAAGAATCCTTGCAGTTTTTGCCATTGCCCACCTGCTTCTTGTGCCGCCCTGTCTGTTTACGTGGGTGACTGCCGTGATGTTGTCCCACTGGATCAATACCGGCTGACCTTGAAGCAGAGGTCTTGCTAAGCTTAGAGCATTATAAATTGCCCTTAGCTCCAGTATATTTATGTGGAGAAAAGTCTCCAGACTTAATCACACTCCCTGGAAATTTTTTCCCTGTGTGACTGCTCCCCAGCCTCTCAGGCTGGCCTCCGTGGTCACCGGCATCCAATCCTGAATGCCGAATCTGCGGCCCTCTAGAAGATGAGCACTCTGTAACCACCACAGGAGAGACACCCTTGTCCTTGGAGATAGGGTTATCCGCTGATGCATCTGAAGATGCGATCCGGACCATTTGTCCAGCAGATCTCACTGAAAAGTTCTTGCGTGGAATCTGCCGAATGGAATCGCTTCGTAATAAGCCACCATTTTTCCCTGGACTCTTGTGCAATGATGCACTGACACTTTTCCTGGTTTTAGGAGGTTCCTGACTAGCTCGGATAACTCCCTGGCTTTCTCCTTCGGGAGAAACACCTTTTTCTGGACTGTGTCCAGTCCCTAGGAACAGCAGACGTGTCGTCGGAAACAACTGCGGTTTTGGAATATTTAGAATCCACCCGTGCTGTCGTAGAACTACTTGAGATAGTGCTACTCCGACCTCCAACTGTTCTCTGGACCTTGCCCCTATCAGGAGATTGAAGGGTTAACTCTTCTGTGCTTTGTAAATATTACTTTTTATATGATCAATTTCCTTATAATAAGTATAGTGTAAAAGTGAATATTTCTACCTCCCTAATGAAGGGTTAAAACATGCTATATGAACTGTTATGTGTTTGCATAGATACGTATTACCCTGTGCCAGGATACCTTTATCTCCTCATACAATACCAGGCTTGTATGTGTCTGTTTCTCAAGGACAGTTCTATACCAGATGAAACCTGTTACAGACTTTGTTAAATGTTTTGAGAAACTTGTAGAAAACCCATATATGAACATCCGCCTTTTTCTATTCTGCCTGGTGGCTGCTGGCGAGCCAATGGGAGTGTAACGACATGTCAGTTACACCCATATGCATTGTCTTATATACTTTTGTTAACCTCATAATAAACAGTGTGAATTTTTACTGCTTGTGTTGTGCATGTAACTGATAGCATAAAGGTTTACACTCCCAGACGTCTGAGAGGCCATCACATCGAGGGTTAAAGAATATAAGGGCAAATCCTTTCAGCTGGGGGCTATGTCCGGGATTCAGTGATCGTCCCTGAATGGTAAAGATAGAGAATTTATTGTCTGTCTTTGCCATACAGGATTGCGGTCATACACTGAAGCTGAATCCGTGTCAGTGTTCCGGGAACACGTGACAAGGTAATATTTAAGTCCGGGACTTAATATTACGAAGTTTTATGTAAAAACATAAAACAGGTATCAGGGATACCATAGAATCTTTAATGTCTGGGACTTAAAGATACGTCTGAGAAAGGACCAGGGGTCCAAGCGCAATTCTCCAAAGACGTCAGTATCTGGGATACTTAAAAAATAGACCTGGGGTCTATACGTAACGTAGATTATACCTCGATTTGATCGTCTATATATATTCTTGTATGTTTGTAGTGAGATAAGTTCTTATATTTGGTCCAGACGGCTGGTAAGTTTTCGTCTGCCAGATATCTTTACTCAAACACTTTTCTTGCTTCCTGTCTAAAACGCTGTATTTTTCTGACATCTTGTACGAATGGTAAGTATCGTACCCGTCAAAAGATTTCATGTTCTCACTATACAGATAATATTGTGATATTGTCAATGACTAATTAACTGGTTAAGCTGATGCATGCATAGAAAGTTATTGTAAATTGCATTGTTATTGTAAATTGCATTGTTATTGTAAAATTGCATAGAACGTTGGTGTAAATTGCATTTTTTACTATGGGAGGGGGTCAGAGTAAGACAGTCATTTACCCCCCACCTTTACCAGGGGAAACATGCAAGATGTATGTCGCCCGCAACTCTACCTCAGAGTATTACTTAGTTAACCCATGGGTGGATAATTTAGCGGGATGGATAGAGAAAGCAGGACAGGACCCATTCCTACGGGAAGGCAGTAATTACCCTTTCTATATGGAGATTTAAGAAAAAATGTCAGTTTCCAACAGCACAGAAGCGAAGCTGCAGTGAAACTATAAATCTTTGAAATCCCTCTCCCTCCCCCTTGCATTCCAATGTATCCTGCGCTCAGAGACACAAATCTCTTGGCAGCAGTAACCCTTTCACACCAAATGGGATTGCCTCCAGCTCCACTGCTGGAGGGTGCGTCCACTAGCTCTATCCCTAGCACCAATAACCCAGAGTTTAGATAATAGTAAAACACTGTCCCAAGCCCACTATTACCCTCGATGGCTGTTTATCTTGTTTGCGCAAAGCTTGCAAAGGACGCAGCTATACACATATGAAGGAAGTCTTTAAAGCCTGTGCTTTTTTGCCTGTCGCTGTGGCTTGTAAACAGAAACCTTCATAGTCTGTTACTGCGTTTTGGAAAAGGTTTAAGGACTGCTGGACAGATGACGCTGGCTTACCTTTGCTTAACTCAGAAAGCTTACTCACTTCCCCACTCACTCATAACTATCGGAACTCCAGACGCTTTGACAGACAGAACCAACCCCGCAGTCAGGGAAGATTCCAAAGACCCCGCGCACTGACGGGGCCCGGAGGAGGGTATCCCAGCCTTTATTCAACTCACCCGTCATAGTAAAGATTCACCTCTGCTGCCACTTATTATAAATGGAAGTAAAATTCCCTTTTTAGTGGACAGCGGTGCAACAACCAGTGTTTTGTGTTCTGACTTATGCAGTATCCCCTCTCACCAGAAAAGATAGAAGGTCTCCGCCCCATGATACAGCAATTCTTACAACAGGGTATTCTCAGACATATTGTATCACCATACTGTACTCCTGTGAACCCTGTTGCCAAAGCTGATGGCAGTATAAGATTTGTACAGAATCTCAGAGCGATCAATCAGCTAATTGTCCCAATTGCACCAATTGTTCCAGATGTAAACTCACTCATTTCTGCAATCCCTGCAGATGCTGCGTTCTTCTCTGTAATTGATTTGAAGAATGCCTTTTTTCAGCATACCTGTAGATTCACAGACACAATTACTTTTGCCTTTTCTTTTGAGGGTAAACAACTTACCTGGTGCAGATTATTGACGCACCTGTTGTCTCCAGGCCACATTGAGGCCCTGGCAACCTCACCATGGTTCAGTCCTGCTACAGTATGCAGATGATCTGCTGCTCTGTAGTAAAACTGAGGAGGCCTGCCGAGAGGATGGTGTTTCATTACTAAACTGGCTTTGTGAATGTGGACACAAGGTGTCCAAAATAAAAATGCAATGGTGTAAAAAGCATGTTGATTACTTAGGTTTTGTGCTCACTCAGGGAGAGAGGAAAGTCAGTCCACAACGCATACAGTCTGTATTGGGCCTGGTCACCCCAACTACCCAGAAGGAACTACTGTCCTTCCTGGGTATGGTAAATTACTGCAGACAGTGGATATCTGATTGCTTTTATTACGATAACATTTTGAGACAAGCCACACTGAAGGACAAACCTAAAACTGTACAATGGTCACAAGAAATGTTAACTGCATATGAAAGTTTAAAATGTATGTTGATGAAAAGTCCGGCACTTGGCCTCCCCAATTATGTACTACCTTTCCATCTATATGCAAGGGACAATTGTAAAACCATGGCGGGGGTGCTCACACAGTTTCATGGAGGGAAGTTGCGCCCCGTGGCATTTTTTTCCCAAAGTCATGCCAGTGTCTGTGCAAGGTATGCCTGCCTGCCTCAGGGCTTTGGCAGCCTGTGCAATGGTTGCAGAAATGACCACTACCCTCACTTTAGGCCACATCACAGTACTCCACACCACACATGATGTCCTGGCAATACTTAAAGGCTTACACACACAGCACATGTCAGCACAACGCCTTAGTGGATATGAAGTACTCCTTTTGAGTAACCCTACCCTTACCATCAAGTACACTGCTAGTTCTTCTGGCCCTGCACCCATTCTCAATACCCTTTTGGGCTTGAAAGGTCCGGAGGATGAACCACCCGACCTACATGACTGTGCTGCTTCCATTGAAGCTGAAACTTCTCCCAGACTTGACATGTCTCCCGTTCCCATACCAGGCGCAGACATAGTTTTTGTTGACGGCTCCTGTAGTAGGCCCAATGACAATACATACCAGGCTGGCTATGCCATTGTCACCCTCCCTGACACTGTGTTGGAAACCCTGCCAATACCTTATAAACCCTGCCAATACCTTATCAGTCCGCGCAAGCTGCAGAACTCATTGCACTCACTAGAGCATGTCCCTCCCTTGACAACGTCCATCTGCTCACTCAACTTCAAGCTGCTGCGACTAATGCTGATCTCTCCGACTGAACTTACCCAATTCTGCAGAAAAAATCCTAAATCAGGATTAATCTGCAAAGAGGGGAAACCCTGTATGCCCCAGTCCAGTGCCCCTTTGCTCGTTGCCCAGTGCCGTGGTGTTGGTCACCGTGGTGAAGCCACAACACTCCTCCTACTAACCAATGATTTTTGTGTTGCTAGTGCCAGGTCACTTGTGGACCAGTATGTTAGCAGATGCATCACTTGCCTCAGGAACAACCCTAATAAAGCTAAACACCAGCATCTTGAATGCCCCACAGAAAACTCTAGGATACTCCCCATTTGAAATACTAATGGGTAGACCCTTTTCCTACACCCTGGGCTAAGAAACCACTAGTAATACAGGAAGGAGATCTAGAACTCATCAGAGAAGAGTATGTCAGGTCCCTGATAACAAAACTGAATGAAATTGAACATGAGGTTGTTTGTAAAAACCCTTTGAATCCACAGGAACCTACACACCCCTTTAAAGTCAGAGACAGAGTCGTGGTGAAGGTGCTCCCCAGGAACAAGAGCCCAGGAGACTTCACCTATGGTCCAGAGACAGAGGTCGTAGCAGTTACCCGAACAGCAGTCCTGACAGAGGAAAGTCCTACCTGGATCCATGCATCCCGAGTAAAAAAGGTTCCTAGACCAGACCTAGAGAGGGAAGCAAGTGATTCCAGTGAGGTACGAACCGGGGCAGACAGCCCTGACCTCCCACCTAGCGAAGAAAGAAGAACAGAAGAAGATGAGGAACCTGCCCCCTATCTCTATCCTGGGGACTATCTCGATAGCCCTACTGGCCCTCATTCACCTCACAATATGTGAAGTCGACATCACACAAACAAATGGGATCCCCACCTTGTGGTATAATTCCTCTAACACACACGTAGCCACATATATCCTTGACTATTTTATGTTCCCCAAAATTGCTGATGACAAATATTATATACAACAAAGGAGGAAATCAGGAATGTCTGAGACAGTATATATTTGTGTTACTGACGAATGGTACTATGACATTAGATATTATGGATCTAATTGTAATTCCTGGGAAGCTGTGGGGTGGAATACAGGAGCAGATTGGAAATATGGCCCATCATTTGCAAAAAAAAATAGATATAGCAAATATCCCCAAAACAAACCTTTAAAGCCCCATATTGCCACTTCTAAAGATATGGTGGCTATTACTAACCCTACCTTTGAAGACACCCTAGCTATTGAAACTGGTTTCTCTGACATTAATTTTGGTTGGAATGGATGAAGTATAGTGCTAACAAACACAATAAAAGCAACTGTTATGTCTGTGGCAAATCTAGGCCCCACCTAGGTACAGTGCCCCTTAATATACCCCTAGAACAGGAAAATTGTTTTTTCAGCCTTTTTAATGATCACCGATGACCCCACTCCTCCCTCTAATACTCCTGCTAATCGAAAGAAAAGAGCACTCCCAGGAGGTAGCTTTGACCCCACGTATACATTGATGCTATAGGGGTCCCAAGAGGTGTTCCAAATGAGTTCAAAGCTAGAGATGAGGTGGCTGCGGGATTTGAGTCATTGTTTCCTATAGTAACTGTAAATAAAAACGTAGCCTGGATTAATTATATATATTATAATCAACAAAGATTTGTTAATGATACCAAAGATGCTCTTAAAGGTATAGCTGAACAGCTAGAAGCCACTTCCCAAATGACATTCCAAAATAGAATGGCCCTTGACATGATCCTAGCAGAAAAAGGCGGTACATGTGTTTACATTAGTAAGGTGGAAGGCTGTTGTACATATATTCCTGACAACACTGGTCCCAATGGTAAGGTTACTTTAGCCATAAACAAGTTAGAAACCTTATCCATAGAACTTAAGAAAAATTCAGGTATTGATAACCCATGGAGCCAATATTTTGGGTGGTTTGAAAATTGGAAACAGGCTCTTGTGCAAATAAGCATATTCATACTTGTAACTTTAATTCTTGTAGGCATTATAGTTTATTGTGTAATTCCCTGTGGAAAGAAACTTACCTCCAAAGGCATTGATAAGGCCCTGATGTACTATGATATAACCACCAGTCCTGTCACCTCCTCTGATAGTAAGGGACCCGACGACTATGTCCAATATCTCAAGAACTGGAGGAACAAGAAAGGAGCCTCACTCAAGAATCATGTCATATAATAATCATGATTCTAAGAGGGGATTGAAGGGTTAACTCTTCTGTGCTTTGTAAATATTACTTTTTATATGATCAATTTCCTTATAATAAGTATAGTGTAAAAGTGAATATTTCTACCTCCCTAATGAAGGGTTAAAACATGCTATATGAACTGTTATGTGTTTGCATAGATACGTATTACCCTGTGCCAGGATACCTTTATCTCCTCATACAATACCAGGCTTGTATGTGTCTGTTTCTCAAGGACAGTTCTATACCAGATGAAACCTGTTACAGACTTTGTTAAATGTTTTGAGAAACTTGTAGAAAACCCATATATGAACATCCGCCTTTTTCTATTCTGCCTGGTGGCTGCTGGCGAGCCAATGGGAGTGTAACGACATGTCAGTTACACCCATATGCATTGTCTTATATACTTTTGTTAACCTCATAATAAACAGTGTGAATTTTTACTGCTTGTGTTGTGCATGTAACTGATAGCATAAAGGTTTACACTCCCAGACGTCTGAGAGGCCATCACATCGAGGGTTAAAGAATATAAGGGCAAATCCTTTCAGAGATCGTCCATTTTCTTTGAAGAAGAATCATCATTTCGGCCATTACCTTGGTAAGGACCCGGGGTGCCGTGGACAATCCAACCGGCAGCGTCTGAAACTGATAGTGACAGTTCTGTACCACGAACCTGAGGTACCCTTGGTGAGAAGGGCAAATTGGGACATGGAGGTAAGCATCCCTGATGTCCCGGGACACCATATAGTCCCCTTCTTCCTGGTTCGCTATCACTGCTCTGAGTGACTCCATCTTGATTTGAACCTTTGTAAGTGTTCAAATATTTCAGATTTAGAATAGGTCTCACCGAGCCTTCTGGTTTCAGTACCACAATATAGTGTGGAATAATACCCCTTTCCTTGTTGTAGGAGGGGTACTTTGATTATCACCTGCTGGGAATACAGCTTGTGAATTGTTTCCAATACTGCCTCCCTGTCGGAGGGAGACGTTGGTAAAGCAGACTTCAGGAACCTGCGAGGGGAAACGTCTCGACTTTCCAATCTGTACCCCTGGGATACTACTTGTAGGATCCAGGGGTCCTGTACGGCCCCAGCGTCATGCTGAGAACTTGGCAGAAGCGGTGGAAGGCTTCTGTTCCTGGGAATGGGCTGCCTGCTGCAGTCTTCTTCCCTTTCCTCTATCCCTGGGCAGATATGCTTATGGGGACGAAAGGACTGAGGCTGAAAAGACGGTGTCTTTTTCTGCATAGATGTGACTTAGGGTAAAAACGGTGGATTTCCCAGCAGTTGCCGTGGCCACCAGGTCCGATGGACCGACCCCCAAATAACTCCTCCCCTTTATACGGCAATACATCTTTGTGCCGTTTGGAATCTGCATCACCTGACCACTGTCGTGTCCATAAACATCTTTTGGCAGATATGGACATCGCACTTACTCTTGATGCCAGAGTGCAAATATCCCTCTGTGCATCTCGCATATATAGAAATGCATTCTTTAAATGCTCTATAGTAAATAAAATACTGTCCCTGTCAAGGGTATCAATATTTTCAGTCAGGGAATCCGACCAAGCCACCCCCGCGCTGCACATCCAGGCTGAGGCGATCGCTGGTCGCAGTATAACACCAGTATGTGTGTATATACTTTTTAGGATATTTTCCAGCCTCCTATCAGCTGGCTCCTTGAGGGCGGCCGTATCTGGAGACGGTACCGCCACTTGTTTTGATAAGCGTGTGAGCGCCTTATCCACCCTAAGGGGTGTTTCCCAACGCGCCCTAACTTCTGGCGGGAAAGGGTATACCGCCAATAATTTTCTATCGGGGGAACCCCGCGCCTCATCACACACTTCATTTAATTTATCTGATTCAGGAAAAACTATAGGTAGTTTTTCCACACCCCACATAATACCCTTTTTTGTGGTACTTGTAGTATCAGAAATATGTAACACCTCCTTCATTGCCCTTAACAAGTAACGTGTGGCCCTAAAGGAAAATACGTTTGTTTCTTCACCGTCGACACTTGAGTCAGTGTCCGTGTCTGTGTCTGTGTCGACCGACTGAGGTAAAATGGGCATTATAACGTCCCTGACGGTGTTTTAGACGCCTGGACAGATACTAATATGTTTGCCGGCCGTCTCATGTCGTCAACCGACTTGCAGCGTGTTGACATTATCACGTAATTCCTTAAATAAGCCATCTATTCCGGTGTCGACTCCCTAGAGAGTGACATCACCATTACAGGCAATTTGCTCTGCCTCCCAACATCGTCCTCATACATGGCGACACACACATACCGACACACAGCACACACACAGGGAATGCTCTGATAGAGGACAGGACCTACTAGCCCTTTGGGGAGACAGAGGGAGAGTTTGCCAGCACACACCAAAAACGCTATAATTATACAGGGACAACCTTTATAAGTGCTTTTCCCTTATAGCATTTTAATATATGTAGTCATATCGCCAAATCAGTGCCCCCCCTCTCTGTTTTAACCCTGTTTCTGTAGTGCAGTGCAGGGGAGAGCCTGGGAGCCTTCCCACCAGCATTTCTGTGAGGGAAAATGGCGCTGTGTGCTGAGGAGAATAGGCCCCGCCCCCTTTTCGGCGGGCTTCTTCTCCCGTTTTTCTGAGACCTGGCAGGGGTTAAATACATCCATATAGCCCCCAGGGGCTATATGTGATGTATTTTTAGCCAGAATAAGGTACTATCATTGCTGCCCAGGGCGCCCCCCCCAGCACCCTGCACCCTCAGTGACCGCTGTTATGAAGTGTGCTGACAACAATGGCGCACAGCTGCAGTGCTGTGCGCTACCTTATGAAGACTGAAAAGTCTTCTGCCGCCGGTTTCTGGACCTCTTCACTTTTCGGCATCTGCAAGGGGGTCGGCGGCGCGGCTCCGGGACGAACCCCAGGGTGAGACCTGTGTTCCGACTCCCTCTGGAGCTAATGGTGTCCAGTAGCCTAAGAAGCCAATCCATCCTGCACGCAGGTGAGTTCACTTCTCTCCCCTAAGTCCCTCGTTGCAGTGAGCCTGTTGCCAGCAGGACTCACTGAAAATAAAAAACCTAACAAAACTTTTACTCTAAGCAGCTCTTTAGGAGAGCCACTTAGATTGCACCCTTCTCGGCCGGGCACAAAAATCTAACTGAGGCTTGGAGGAGGGTCATGGGGGGAGGAGCCAGTGCACACCACCTGATCCTAAAGCTTTTACTTTTGTGCCCTGTCTCCTGCGGAGCCGCTGTTCCCCATGGTCCTGACGGAGTCCCCAGCATCCACTAGGACGCTAGAGAAATACATGTAGTGACTGCAGGGACACGGTGTGGCCTGTGTGTGGATGCAGGTGATATACATGTAGTGACTGCAGGGACACGGTGTGGCCTGTGTGTGGATGCAGGTGATATACATGTAGTGACTGCAGGGACACGGTGTGGCCTGTGTGTGGATGCAGGTAATATACATGTAGTGACTGCAGGGACACGGTGTGGCCTGTGTGTGGATGCAGGTGATATACATGTAGTGACTGCAGGGACACGGTGTGGCCTGTGTGTGGATGCAGGTGATATACATGTAGTGACTGCAGGGACACGGTGTGGCCTGTGTGTGGATGCAGGTAATATAAATGTAGTGACTGCAGGGACACGGTGTGGCCTGTGTGTGGATGCAGGTGATATACATGTAGTGACTGCAGGGACACGGTGTGGCCTGTGTGTGGATGCAGGTAATATAAATGTAGTGACTGCAGGGACACGGTGTGGCCTGTGTGTGGATGCAGGTGATATACATGTAGTGACTGCAGGGACACGGTGTGGCCTGTGTGTGGATGCAGGTAATATACATGTAGTGACTGCAGGGACACGGTGTGGCCTGTGTGTGGATGCAGGTAATATAAATGTAGTGACTGCAGGGACACGGTGTGGCCTGCGTGTGGATGCAGGTAATATAAATGTAGTGACTGCAGGGACACGGTGTGGCCTGCGTGTGGATGCAGGTAATATACATGTAATGACTGCAGGGACACGGTGTGGCCTGTGTGTGGATGCAGGTAATATACATGTAGTGACTGCAGGGACACGGTGTGGCCTGTGTGTGGATGCAGGTAATATACATGTAGTGACTGCAGGGACACGGTGTGGCCTGTGTGTGGATGCAGGTAATATACATGTAGTGACTGCAGGGACACGGTGTGGCCTGTGTGTGGATGCAGGTAATATACATGTAGTGACTGCAGGGACACGGTGTGGCCTGTGTGTGGATGCAGGTAATATACATGTAATGACTGCAGGGACACGGTGTGGCCTGTGTGTGGATGCAGGTGATATACATGTAGTGACTGCAGGGACACGGTGTGGCCTGTGTGTGGATGCAGGTAATATAAATGTAGTGACTGCAGGGACACGGTGTGGCCTGTGTGTGGATGCAGGTGATATACATGTAGTGACTGCAGGGACACGGTGTGGCCTGTGTGTGGATGCAGGTAATATACATGTAGTGACTGCAGGGACACGGTGTGGCCTGTGTGTGGATGCAGGTAATATACATGTAGTGACTGCAGGGACACGGTGTGGCCTGTGTGTGGATGCAGGTGATATACATGTAGTGACTGCAGGGACACGGTGTGGCCTGTGTGTGGATGCAGGTGATATACATGTAGTGACTGCAGGGACACGGTGTGGCCTGTGTGTGGATGCAGGTGATATACATGTAGTGACTGCAGGGACACGGTGTGGCCTGTGTGTGGATGCAGGTAATATACATGTAGTGACTGCAGGGACACGGTGTGGCCTGTGTGTGGATGCAGGTAATATACATGTAGTGACTGCAGGGACACGGTGTGGCCTGCTTGTGGATGCAGGTAATATAAATGTAGTGACTGCAGGGACACGGTGTGGCCTGCGTGTGGATGCAGGTAATATACATGTAGTGACTGCGGGGACACGGTGCGGCCTGTGTGTGGATGCAGGTAATATAAATGTAGTGACTGCAGGGACACGGTGTGGCCTGAGTGTGGATGCAGGTGATATACATGTAGTGACTGCAGGGGCACGGTGTGGCCTGCGTGTGGATGTAGGTGATCTACATGTAATGACTGCAGGGACACGGTGTGGCCTGTGTGTGGATGCAGGTAATATACATGTAGTGACTGCAGTTACACGGTGTGGCCTGTGTGTGGATGCAGGTGATATACATGTAGTGACTGCAGGGACACGGTGTGGCCTGTGTGTGGATGCAGGTAATATACATGTAGTGACTGCAGTTACACGGTGTGGCCTGTGTGTGGATGCAGGTGATATACATGTAGTGACTGCAGGGACACGGTGTGGCCTGTGTGTGGATGCAGGTGATATACATGTAGTGACTGCAGGGACACGGTGTGGCCTGTGTGTGGATGCAGGTAATATACATGTAATGACTGCAGGGACACGGTGTGGCCTGTGTGTGGATGCAGGTGATATACATGTAGTGACTGCAGGGACACGGTGCGGCCTGTGTGTGGATGCAGGTGATACACATGTAGTGACTGCAGGGACACGGAGTGGCCTGCGTGTGGATGCAGGTAATATACATGTAGTGACTGCAGGGACACGGTGTGGCCTGTGTGTGGATGCAGGTAATATACATGTAGTGACTGCAGGGACATGGTGTGGCCTGTGTGTGGATGCAGGTGATATACATGTAGTGACTGCAGGGACACGGTGTGGCCTGTGTGTGGATGCAGGTAATATACATGTAGTGACTGCAGGGACACGGTGTGGCCTGTGTGTGGATGCAGGTAATATACATGTAGTGACTGCAGGGACACGGTGTGGCCTGTGTGCGGATGCAGGTGATATACATGTAGTGACTGCAGGGACACGGTGTGGCCTGTGTGTGGATGCAGGTGATATACATGTAGTGACTGCAGGGACACGGTGTGGCCTGTGTGTGGATGCAGGTAATATAAATGTAGTGACTGCAGGGACACGGTGTGGCCTGTGTGTGGATGCAGGTAATATACATGTAGTGACTGCGGGGACACGGTGTGGCCTGCTTGTGGATGCAGGTAATATAAATGTAGTGACTGCAGGGACACGGTGTGGCCTGCGTGTGGATGTAGGTGATATACATGTAGTGACTGCAGGGACACGGTGTGGCCTGTGTGTGGATGCAGGTGATATACATGTAGTGACTGCAGGGACACGGTGTGGCCTGTGTGTGGATGCAGGTGATATACATGTATTGACTGCAGGGACACTGCGTGGCCTGTGTGTGGATGCAGGTGATATACATGTAGTGACTGCAGGGACACGGAGTGGCCTGCGTGTGGATGCAGGTAATATACATGTAGTGACTGCAGGGACACGGTGTGGCCTGCATGTGGATGCAGGTAATATACATGTAGTGACTGCAGGGACACGGCGTGGCCTGAGTGTGGATGCAGGTGATATAAATGTAGTGACTGCAGGGACACGGTGTGGCCTGTGTGTGGATGCAGGTGATATACATGCAGTGACTGCAGGGACACGGTGTGGCCTGTGTGTGGATGCAGGTAATATACATGTAGTGACTGCAGGGACACGGCGTGGCCTGAGTGTGGATGCAGGTGATATACATGTAATGACTGCAGGGACACGGTGTGGCCTGTGTGTGGATGTAGGTGATATACATGTAGTGACTGCAGGGACACGGTGTGGCCTGTGTGTGGATGTAGGTGATATACTAGAGATGAGCGCCTGAAATTTTTCGGGTTTTGTGTTTTGGTTTTGGGTTCGGTTCCGCGGCCGTGTTTTGGGTTCGAACGCGTTTTGGCAAAACCTCACCGAATTATTTTTGTCGGATTCGGGTGTGTTTTGGATTCGGGTGTTTTTTTCCAAAAACACTAAAAAACAGCTTAAATCATAGAATTTGGGGGTCATTTTGATCCCAAAGTATTATTAACCTTAAAAACCATAATTTACACTCATTTTCAGTCTATTCTGAATACCTCACACCTCACAATATTATTTTTAGTCCTAAAATTTGCACCGAGGTCGCTGTGCGAGTAAGATAAGCGACCCTAGTGGCCGACACAAACACCGGGCCCATCTAGGAGTGGCACTGCAGTGTCACGCAGGATGTCCCTTCCAAAAAACCCTCCCCAAACAGCACATGACGCAAAGAAAAAAAGAGGCGCAATGAGGTAGCTGTGTGAGTAAGATTAGCGACCCTAGTGGCCGACACAAACACCGGGCCCATCTAGGAGTGGCACTGCAGTGTCACGTAGGATGTCCCTTCCAAAAAACCCTCCCCAAACAGCACATGACGCAAAGAAAAAAAGAGGCGCAATGAGGTAGCTGTGTGAGTAAGATTAGCGACCGTAGTGGCCGACACAAACACCGGGCCCATTTAGGAGTGGCACTGCAGTGTCACGTAGGATGTCCCTTCCAAAAAACCCTCCCCAAACAGCACATGACGCAAAGAAAAAGAGATAGTATACTCGTAACTAGTATGTATGTATAAAGAAAGAAAAAAAAACCACGGTTAGGTGGTATATACAATTATGGACGGGCTGCCGAGTGCCGACACAGAGGTAGCCACAGCCGTGAACTACCGCACTGTACTGTGTCTGCTGCTAATATATAGACTGGTTGATAAAGAGATAGTATACTCGTAACTAGTATGTATGTATAAAGAAAGAAAAAAAAACCACGGTTAGGTGGTATATACAATTATGGACGGGCTGCCGAGTGCCGACACAGAGGTAGCCACAGCCGTGAACTACCGCACTGTACTGTGTCTGCTGCTAATATATAGACTGGTTGATAAACAGATAGTATACTCGTAACTAGTATGTATGTATAAAGAAAGAAAAAAAAAACCACGGTTAGGTGGTATATACAATTATGGACGGGCTGCCGAGTGCCGACACAGAGGTAGCCACAGCCGTGAACTACCGCACTGTACTGTGTCTGCTGCTAATATATAGACTGGTTGATAAAGAGATAGTATACTCGTAACTAGTATGTATGTATGTATAAAGAAAGAAAAAAAAACCACGGTTAGGTCACTGGTATATACAATTATGGACGGGCTGCCGAGTGCCGACACAGAGGTAGCCACAGCCGTGAACTACCGCACTGTACTGTGTCTGCTGCTAATATATAGACTGGTTGATAAAGAGATAGTATACTCGTAACTAGTATGTATGTATAAAGAAAGAAAAAAAAACCACGGTTAGGTCACTGGTATATACAATTATGGACGGGCTGCCGAGTGCCGACACAGAGGTAGCCACAGCCGTGAACTACCGCACTGTACTGTGTCTGCTGCTAATATATAGACTGGTTGATAAAGAGATAGTATACTCGTAACTAGTATGTATGTATAAAGAAAGAAAAAAAAACCACGGTTAGGTCACTGGTATATACAATTATGGACGGGCTGCCGAGTGCCGACACAGAGGTAGCCACAGCCGTGAACTACCGCACTGTACTGTGTCTGCTGCTAATATATAGACTGGTTGATAAAGAGATAGTATACTCGTAACTAGTATGTATGTATAAAGAAAGAAAAAAAAACCACGGTTAGGTCACTGGTATATACAATTATGGACGGGCTGCCGAGTGCCGACACAGAGGTAGCCACAGCCGTGAACTACCGCACTGTACTGTGTCTGCTGCTAATATATAGACTGGTTGATAAAGAGATAGTATACTCGTAACTAGTATGTATGTATAAAGAAAGAAAAAAAAACCACGGTTAGGTCACTGGTATATACAATTATGGACGGGCTGCCGAGTGCCGACACAGAGGTAGCCACAGCCGTGAACTACCGCACTGTACACTGGTTGATAAAGAGATAGTAGTATACTCGTAACAACTAGTATGACGACGGTATAAAGAATGAAAAAAAAACCACGGTTAGGTGGTATATAATACAATTATGGTTGGACGGACTGCCTGCCGAGTGCCGACACAGAGGTAGCCACAGCCGTGAACTACCGCACTGTACACTGGTTGATAAAGAGATAGTAGTATACTCGTAACAACTAGTATGACGACGGTATAAAGAACGAAAAAAAAACCACGGTTAGGTGGTATATATTATAATACAATTATGGATGGACGGACTGCCTGCCGAGTTCCGACACAGAGGTAGCCACAGCCGTGAACTACCGCACTGTACACTGGTTGATAAAGAGATAGTAGTATACTCGTAACAACTAGTATGACGACGGTATAAAGAACGAAAAAAAAACCACGGTTAGGTGGTATATATTATAATACAATTATGGATGGACGGACTGCCTGCCGAGTTCCGACACAGAGGTAGCCACAGCCGTGAACTACCGCACTGTACACTGGTTGATAAAGAGATAGTAGTATACTCGTAACAACTAGTATGACTATGACGACGGTATAAAGAAAGAAAAAAAAAACCACGGTTAGGTGGTATATAATACAATTATGGATGGACGGACTGCCTGCCGAGTGCCGACACAGAGGTAGCCACAGCCGTGAACTACCGCACTGTACTGTGTCTGCTGCTAATATAGACTGGTTGATAAAGAGATAGTATACAATACTACTAATATACTGGTGGTCAGGCACTGGTCACCACTAGTCACACTGGCAGTGGCACTCCTGCAGCAAAAGTGTGCACTGTTTAATTTTAATATAATATTATTTATCATGTACTCCTGGCTCCTGCTATAACAACCTGCAGTGCTCCCCAGTCTCCCCCACAATTATAAGCTTTATATACAATACATTGATGTGCAGCACACTGGGCTGAGCAGTGCACACAGACTGAGTCACTGTGTGACTGTGTATCGTTTTTTTCAGGCAGAGAACGGATATATTAAATAAAACAAACAACTGCACTGTCTCTGGTGGTCACTGGTCACTGTGGTCGTCAGTCACTAAACTCTGTCTGCACTCTGCACTCTCTTCTAATCTACAGTATCACAGCAATCTCTCTCTCTCTCTCTTCTAAATCTAATCTAAATGGAGAGGACGCCAGCCACGTCCTCTCCCTATCAATCTCAATGCACGTGTGAAAATGGCGGCGACGCGCGGCTCCTTATATAGAATCCGAGTCTCGCGAGAATCCGACAGCGTCATGATGACGTTCGGGCGCGCTCGGGTTAACCGAGCAAGGCGGGAAGATCCGAGTCGCTCGGACCCGTGAAAAAAAAAGTGAAGTTCGTGCGGGTTCGGATTCAAAGAAACCGAACCCGCTCATCTCTATGATATACATGTAGTGACTGCAGGGACACGGTATGGCCTGCGTGTGGATGCAGGTAATATACATGTAGTGACTGCAGGGACACGGTGTGGCCTGTGTGTGGATGCAGGTAATATACATGTAGTGACTGCAGGGACACGGTGTGGCCTGTGTGTGGATGCAGGTAATATACATGTAGTGACTGCAGGGACACGGTGTGGCCTGCGTGTGGATGTAGGTGATATACATGTAGTGACTGCAGGGACATGGTATGGCCTGCGTGTAGATGCAGGTAATATAAATGTAGTGACTGCAGGGACACGGTGTGGCCTGCGTGTGGATGCAGGTAATATACATGTAGTGACTGCAGGGACACGGTGTGGCCTGCGTGTGGATGTAGGTGATATACATGTAATGACTGCAGGGACACGGTATGGCCTGCGTGTGGATGCAGGTAATATACATGTAGTGACTGCAGGGACACGGTGTGGCCTGCGTGTGGATGTAGGTGATATACATGTAGTGACTGCAGGGACACGGTGTGGCCTGTGTGTGGATGCAGGTAATATAAATGTAGTGACTGCAGGGACACGGTGTGGCCAGTGTGTGGATGCAGGTGATATACATGCAGTGACTGCAGGGACACGGTGTGGCCTGCGTGTGGATGTAGGTGATATACATGTAGTGACATCAGGGACACGGTTTGGCCTGCGTGTGGATGTAAGTGATATACATGTAGTGACTGCAGGGACACGGTGTGGCCTGCGTGCGGATGCAGGTAATATAAATATAGTGACTGCAGGGACACGGTGTGGCCTGCGTGCGGATGTAGGTGATATACATGTAGTGACTGCATCGACACGGTGTGGCCTGCGTGCGGATGCAGGTAATATACATGTAGTGACTGCAGGGACACGGTGTGGCCTGTGTGTGGATGCAGGTAATATACATGTAGTGACTGCAGGGACACGGTGTGGCCTGTGTGTGGATGCAGGTGATATACATGTAGTGACTGCAGGGACACGGTGTGGCCTGCGTGTGGATGCAGGTGATATACATGTAGTGACTGCAGGGACACGGTGTGGCCTGCGTGTGGATGCAGGTAATATAAATGTAGTGACTGCAGGGACACGGTGTGGCCTGCGTGTGGATGCAGGTAATATACATGTAATGACTGCAGGGACACGGTGTGGCCTGTGTGTGGATGCAGGTAATATACATGTAATGACTGCAGGGACACGGTGTGGCCTGCTTGTGGATGCAGGTAATATAAATGTAGTGACTGCAGGGACACGGTGTGGCCTGCGTGTGGATGTAGGTGATATACATGTAGTGACTGCAGGGACACGGTGTGGCCTGTGTGTGGATGCAGGTGATATACATGTAGTGACTGCAGGGACACGGTGTGGCCTGTGTGTGGATGCAGGTGATATACATGTATTGACTGCAGGGACACTGCGTGGCCTGTGTGTGGATGCAGGTGATATACATGTAGTGACTGCAGGGACACGGAGTGGCCTGCGTGTGGATGCAGGTAATATACATGTAGTGACTGCAGGGACACGGTGTGGCCTGCATGTGGATGCAGGTAATATACATGTAGTGACTGCAGGGACACGGTGTGGCCTGTGTGTGGATGCAGGTAATATACATGTAGTGACTGCAGGGACACGGTGTGGCCTGCGTGTGGATGCAGGTAATATACATTGTAACACTGTAGGGGTGCAAGGTGCCTTTTCCTGGGGAATATGGCAGCACGCAGCAGTTGAGGAACAACACAAGTCCAGTTTCTGGTACAACTGACCCCGGCCAGTTTTATTGAAACAGAAAATAAAACAAACCCCAAAATAAAAATACCTTGCCTGTCCGGCACTAACTAAACATAAGATGTTCCTAACTGTCACTAAACAAAACACAGAGTTCTTCAGTACATACTGTATAGCTTACTTGCATCAGAAAGCGTGTCTCTCACACACAGATCCTGCAGCCTTCCCAGGCAGTCTGCCCATACTAATCAGGTTAGAAGCACTATATCACTCTTACACAGCTGAAACCCTGATTAGCCCTCTGTGAGGCCAAAGACCCGAACTGGGCCCAATGTCTAGAACTCGCCTTATCTCTCTCTCAGAGCCTTTACCCAGCTTTTACAGCAAACTGTAAAGGTTCAGACAAAACAAAAAGCATTTTTCCTAGAAGTTAACATTTTCTAAAACATGTAAGACAAGAACCTGGGACAAATATACCTGCCCTCAAACACTATCCCAGTGTTCTTGTCACATATCCCCCTCCCCTGTTTCGACCTAGGGGCCGGAACACTTGTAGCCCCCAAACAGAAGATGCGAGACAATGCATCTGCGTTGGCCAATTGTGTTCCCGGTCTATGTTCGACAGTAAACTTAAAGTCCTGCAACGCTAGAAACCATCTAGTTACACGAGCATTCTTGCCTCTATTTACATACATCCATTTTAAAGGGGCATGGTCTGTCACTAGTCTGAATTGTCTACCCAAGAGGTAATATCTCAAGGTATCTAGTGCCCACTTAATGGCCAAAGCCTCCTTTTCCACAATGGCATACCTTTTTTCATGCTCATTGAGTTTCCTACTCAAATAAATGATAGGGTGTTCGTCCCCATCTCTGGTTTGGGACAGCACAGCACCTATCCCTACCTCTGAGGCATCTGTCTGTACCACAAATTCTTTTGAAAAATCTGGTGTTATCAACACCGGTTGTGAACACAAAGCCACTTTTAACGCTTGGAACGCCTTTTCTGCATCAGGGTTCCATTTCACCACATTTGACTGCTTCCCTTTGGTAAGGTCTGACAACGGCACCGCTGTGGTCGCAAAATTAGGAATAAACCGTCTATAGTACCCAGTAATTCCCAAAAAAGCCCTTACCTGTTTTTTATTCACTGGACGAGGCCAGTTTTGAATAGCATCAACTTTATTCAATTGGGGCCTAATCAGACCTCTGCCTATGGTGAAGCCCAAGTATTTGACCTCCTCCATTGCGAGGCAGCACTTCTTTGGGTTAGCAGTTAACCCTGCCTCTCTGATTGAGTCCAGTACTGCTTGTACTTTAACCAAATGTGACCCCCAGTCTGTACTGTGAATTACCACATCATCCAAATAGGCAGCTGCATATTTTCTATGGGGCCTCAAAATTTTATCCATCGCCCGTTGAAAGGTTGCTGGAGCCCCATGCAACCCAAAGGGTAACATCTTATACTGGTACAGCCCCTCCGGAACCGAAAAGGCTGTTTTTTCTTTGGCGCTATCAGATAAAGGTATTTGCCAGTAACCTTTGGTCAGGTCCAATGTGGTGAGAAACCTGGCTGTTCCCAGCCTTTCTACAAGCTCATCCACACGGGGCATGGGGTATGCGTCAAACTTGGACACCTCATTTAACTTACGAAAGTCATTACAGAAGCGTATGCTACCGTCGGGCTTCGGGATGAGCACTATGGGACTGGACCACTCACTGTTAGACTCCTCTATGACTCCAAGTTCTAACATGGTTTTAACTTCCTTAGAAATAGCTTCTCGCTGAGCTTCAGGAATCCTATATGGCTTTAAATGAACCCTGACCCCTGGTTCTGTGACAATGTCATGTTTTATTATGGTCGTTCGGCCAGGCAGCTCTGAAAATACCTCCCTATTTTGGATGAGAAATTCTTTAACCTGATTGTTCTGATCAGCTGATAATGTCTCTGACACCTTCACTGCGGGAAGCAACCGGGGTGAAGACACCGAAGGGCAAGGCTCCGCTGACAGAGACAACCTATCTTTCCAGGGTTTGATTAAGTTAACATGGTAGATCTGTTCGGGTTTTCTCTTTCCCGGCTGGTATACTTTGTAATTAACCTCATTCACTTTTTCCCTAATCTCAAATGGACCCTGCCATTTAGCTAGGAATTTGCTTTCCACAGTGGGTACCAAAACAAGAACTCTATCTCCAGGAGCAAATTCCCGTATCTTGGCACTCCGGTTATAGACCCTCTGTTGAGCACTTTGGGCCTGTTCCATGTGCTCTCTGACAACAGGTACCACGGCTGCAATCCTATCCTGCATTTGTGTTACATGCTCAATAACGCTTCTATAAGGAGTGGGCTGTCCTTCCCACGTCTCTTTGGCAACATCCAACAGCCCTCTGGGGTGTCTACCATACAACAAATCAAATGGAGAAAACCCCGTAGAGGACTGAGGAACTTCTCTGATGGCCATTAACAAGTAGGGCAACAAACAATCCCAGTTTTTCCCATCTCTCTCAACAACCTTTTTTAACATACTTTTTAATGTTTTATTAAACCTTTCCACCAACCCGTCAGTTTGGGGATGGTAGATGGACGTCCTGAGGTGAGTGACCTTAAATAACTTGCACAATTCTTTCATGATCCTTGACATAAATGGAGTACCTTGGTCAGTCAAAATTTCTTTTGGTATTCCCACTCTACTAAATACCTGCACCAGCTCCCTAGCTATCGCCTTGGTTGTGATAGTGCGTAAAGGGACAGCCTCAGGATATCGAGTGGCATAGTCCATAATTACCAGGATATACTGATGGCCCCGAGCAGACTTTAACAAGGGCCCCACGAGATCCATGGCTATTCTGTCAAACGGGACCTCTATAATAGGCATGGGAACTAGTGGGCTCCTGAAATGGGGTCTAGGGGCATGATACTGGCATTCAGGACAGGAAGAACAATATTCAGACACTTCTTTATAAACCCCTGGCCAAAAGAACCTTTGTAAAACTCTTTCAGTGATTTTTTCTGCCCCTAAATGTCCTGCGGTAACGTGACTATGAGCTAAATCTAGTACCGTTCTCCGATAAGGCTGGGGAACTACCAGCTGTTCCACCACATCCTCACCCCTTTTGACAATGTGGTACAAGAGCTCATTACAGATGGCCATGTGGGGATACGTAACCCTGTCACCTGGTACCACAGGTTCCCCATTAACAATCTTAACATTCTCTCTAGCCTTTATTAAGGTAGGATCCTTTAACTGTTCAGACGCAAACAGATCCTTCTTTACCTCCAGGTCAGGCACGCTTTCAGTTCTAACTACTATGTCTCTGTTCCCGGCAAGAGGGTCCTCACTGGACTCCCCATCTGTCACTTCCCCAGCCAAACTAGCAAAAGGCAAAGGGCCAGAAAGTTCCGAAGACCCACGTACATCCATAAAATCACCGGTATTATCATCAACTGGCTTTTTACTTCTCACATCTGTTGATAACCGTGATTCACACAGTTTCCAAAAATGAGGAAAATCCCTCCCTATTATGGCCTCATGCACCAAGGTAGGGACCAGTCCCACTTTAACCATTGCTGACCCACAACAAGTTTCTATATTCACCTCAGCAGTGGCATAATATTGGGTATCCCCATGTATACAAGTTACCCCAATAGGTATTTGCTGGACCTTTAAGGGGTTCACTAACCCAGCTTTCACGAGGGTAACTAAACTTCCTGAATCTAGCAAGGCCTCTACCCGGTTACCTTCTAAGAACACATCACACATTTGTTTTTCCAGCTCAGGTGAAGGTACCACAGTACAGGCTAACCTAGCAAAGAAAGACATTCTGCGACATTCAAAGGCAGCATCACATTGCATGGGTTCTTGCGTGACTGGGCAATTGGCAATAACATGACCTGGCATACCACACCTAAAACATTTAACCACACGATTATCAACCCATTTGGGCAGCATAGACCGTTCTAGCCCCATTGGCCTGTTTCCAGGGCCAGTGTTTACAGTCTCTCCAGCCTTGCGTTCTCTTAACCGCCCAGCAACGTTTTCCCACGGAACAGTCTTACCAGTCTTTACTGAAGGGCGCTGTCGAGGATCTATGGGTTGCTGGGTGGTCATCAGTAGTTCCTCTGCTGCCAAATACCTCTCTACCATGTCCACTAATTGGTCAGCAGTACCCGGGTTTCCATGGCTCACCCACTTGCGCAGGACCATGGGCAAAGATCTCAAGTAGCGGTCCATGACGACTCTTTCCACCATCTGGGGACCAGTTAATGTCTCTGGCTGCAGCCATTTTTTTGTTAGCTGAATAAGGTCGTGCATCTGGGAGCGCGGAGGCTTCTCCATGGCGTACAGCCAACGGTGCACCCGTTGTGCTCGTACTGACAGCGTGACTCCCAGGCGGGTCAGGATCTCAGTCTTTAGTTTATCATAGTCCCGAGCCTCAGCAGGGCTTAAATCAAAGTAAGCTTTTTGGGGCTCACCTGACAGGAAAGGTGCCAGCAGACTGGCCCACTGTGCTTTCGGCCAGTTCTCACGCTCGGCAGTCCTTTCAAACGTGGTCAGATAGGCCTCCACATCATCAGCCTCTGTCATTTTCTGCAGAAAGTGACTGGCTCGTATAGAACTAGAGCTGGTTGGAGCACTGACGGCCACATCTCCAACCCGAGCTGCAAGTCTCTGCACCACTTCTGCTAAGGCCTCTCTATCCTGACGCTGTTGCCTGTAAAGTTCATCAACAACTGCCTGCTGTTGTCTCTTATTTTCCTCCATTGCCACCTGCTGCTGTCTTATATTTTCCTCCATTGCCACCTGCTGCTGTCTGTTGGCCTCCTGCTGTAGTCACTGTAGCTTGCAGCAAGGCTTTAAGCAGATCCTCCATGTCAACAGATTTTTCAGGCGGCTTTGCAGCTGCTTTCACCCAGGACATATATCAAACCCTCAGGGGTGAGTCTCAGTAACTTCACACTGGGCTGTATCTGCATAAACCACCGTTTTCTGCAGGCCTCACAAAGCTGCTGCATTCACTTATGCGCAGAACGGCCTGCTCGCATTCTCCACCAAGTTGTAACACTGTAGGGGTGCAAGGTGCCTTTTCCTGGGGAATATGGCAGCACGCAGCAGTTGAGGAACAACACAAGTCCAGTTTCTGGTACAACTGACCCCGGCCAGTTTTATTGAAACAGAAAATAAAACAAACCCCAAAATAAAAATACCTTGCCTGTCCGGCACTAACTAAACATAAGATGTTCCTAACTGTCACTAAACAAAACACAGAGTTCTTCAGTACATACTGTATAGCTTACTTGCATCAGAAAGCGTGTCTCTCACACACAGATCCTGCAGCCTTCCCAGGCAGTCTGCCCATACTAATCAGGTTAGAAGCACTATATCACTCTTACACAGCTGAAACCCTGATTAGCCCTCTGTGAGGCCAAAGACCCGAACTGGGCCCAATGTCTAGAACTCGCCTTATCTCTCTCTCAGAGCCTTTACCCAGCTTTTACAGCAAACTGAAAAGGTTCAGACAAAACAAAAAGCATTTTTCCTAGAAGTTAACATTTTCTAAAACATGTAAGACAAGAACCTGGGACAAATATACCTGCCCTCAAACACTATCCCAGTGTTCTTGTCACAACATGTAGAGACTGCAGGGACACGGTGTGGCCTGTGTGTGGATGCAGGTAATATACATGTAGTGACTGCAGGGACACGGTGTGGCCTGCGTATGGATGCAGGTAATATAAATGTAGTGACTGCAGGGACACGGTGTGGCCTGCGTGTGGATGCAGGTAATATAAATGTAGTGACTGCAGGGACACGGTGTGGCCTGCGTGTGGATGTAGGTGATATACATGTAGTGACTGCAGGGACACGGTGTGGCCTGTGTGTGGATGCAGGTGATATACATGTAGTGACTGCAGGGACACGGTGTGGCCTGTGTGTGGATGCAGGTGATATACATGTATTGACTGCAGGGACACTGCGTGGACTGTGTGTGGATGCAGGTGATATACATGTAGTGACTGCAGGGACACGGTGTGGCCTGTGTGTGGATGCAGGTGATATACATGTAGTGACTGCAGGGACACGGTGTGGCCTCTGTGTGGATGCAGGTAATATACATGTAGTGACTGCAGGGACACGGTGTGGCCTGTGTGTGGATGCAGGTAATATACATGTAGTGACTGCAGGGACACGGTGTGGCCTGTGTGTGGATGCAGGTGATATACATGTAGTGACTGCAGGGACACGGTGTGGCCTGTGTGTGGATGCAGGTGATATAAATGTAGTGACTGCAGGGACACGGTGTGGCCTGTGTGTGGATGCAGGTGATATACATGTAGTGACTGCAGGGACACAGAGTGGCCTGCGTGTGGATGCAGGTAATATACATGTAGTGACTGCAGGGACACGGTGTGGCCTGTGTGTGGATGCAGGTAATATACATGTAGTGACTGCAGGGACACGGTGTGGCCTGCGTGTGGATGCAGGTAATATACATGTAGTGACTGCAGGGACACGGTGTGGCCTGTGTGTGGATGCAGGTAATATACATGTAGTGACTGCAGTGACACGGTGTGGCCTGTGTGTGGATGCAGGTGATATACATGTAATGACTGCAGAGACACGGTATGGCCTGCGTGTGGATGCAGGTAATATACATGTAGTGATTGCAGGGACACGGTGTGGCCTGTGTGTGGATGCAGGTGATATACATGTAGTGACTGCAGGGACACGGTGTGGCCTGTGTGTGGATGCAGGTAATATACATGTAGTGACTGCAGGGACACTGTGTGGCCTGTGTGTGGATGCAGGTAATATACATGTAGTGACTGCAGGGACACGGTGTGGCCTGTGTGTGGATGCAGGTAATATACATGTAATGACTGCAGAGACACGGTATGGCCTGCGTGTGGATGCAGGTAATATACATGTAGTGACTGCAGGGACACGGTGTGGCCTGTGTGTGGATGCAGGTGATATACATGTAGTGACTGCAGGGACACGGTGTGGCCTGTGTGTGGATGCAGGTAATATACATGTAGTGACTGCAGGGACACGGTGTGGCCTGTGTGTGGATGCAGGTAATATACATGTAGTGACTGCGGGTACACTGCGTGGCCTGAGTGTGGATGCAGGTGATATACATGTAGTGACTGCAGGGACACGGTGTGGCCTGTGTGTGGATGCAGGTAATATACATGTAGTGACTGCAGGGACACGGTGTGGCCTGTGTGTTGATGCAGGTAATATACATGTAGTGACTGCAGGGACACGGTATGGCCTGTGTGTGGATGCAGGTAATATACATGTAATGACTGCACGGACACGGTGTGGCCTGTGTGTGGATGCAGGTAATATACATGTAGTGACTGCAGGGACACGGTGTGGCCTGTGTGTGGATGCAGGTAATATACATGTAGTGACTGCAGGGACACGGTGTGGCCTGTATGTGGATGCAGGTAATATACATGTAGTGACTGCAGGGACATGGTGTGGCCTGTGTGTGGATGCAGGTAATATAAATGTAGTGACTGCAGGGACACGGTTTGGCCTGCGTGTGGATGTAAGTGATATACATGTAGTGACTGCAGGGACACGGTGTGGCCTGTGTGTGGATGCAGGTAATATAAATGTAGTGACTGCAGGGACACGGTGTGGCCTGTGTGTGGATACAGGTGATATACATGTAGTGACTGCAGGGACACGGTGTGGCCTGCGTGTGGATGTAGGTGATATACATGTAGTGACTGCAGGGACACGGTTTGGCCTGCGTGTGGATGTAAGTGATATACATGTAGTGACTGCAGGGACACGGTGTGGCCTGTGTGTGGATGCAGGTAATATAAATATAGTGACTGCAGGGACACGGTGTGGCCTGCGTGCGGATGTAGGTAATATACATGTAATGACTGCAGGGACACTGCGTGGCCTGTGTGTGGATGCAGGTGATATACATGTAGTGACTGCAGGGACACGGTGTGGCCTGTGTGTGGATGCAGGTAATATAAATGTAGTGACTGCAGGGACACGGTGTGGCCTGTGTGTGGATGCAGGTGATATACATGTAGTGACTGCAGGGACACGGTGTGGCCTGCGTGTGGATGTAGGTGATATACATGTAGTGACTGCAGGGACACGGTGTGGCCTGCATGCGGATGCAGGTAATATACATGTAGTGACTGCAGGGACACGGTGTGGCCTGCGTGCGGATGCAGGTAATATACATGTAGTGACTGCAGGGACACGGTGTGGCCTGCGTGTGGATGCAGGTGATATACATGTAGTGACTGCAGGGACACGGTGTGGCCTGCGTGTGGATGCAGGTGATATACATGTAGTGACTGCAGGGACACGGTGTGGCCTGCGTGTGGATGCAGGTAATATAAATGTAGTGACTGCAGGGACACGGTGTGGCCTGCGTGTGGATGCAGGTAATATACATGTATTGACTGCAGGGACACTGCGTGGCCTGTGTGTGGATGCAGGTGATATACATGTAGTGACTGCAGGGACACGGAGTGGCCTGCGTGTGGATGCAGGTAATATACATGTAGTGACTGCAGGGACACGGTGTGCCCTGCGTGTGGATGCAGGTAATATACATGTAGTGACTGCAGGGACACGGTGTGGCCTGCGTGTGGATGCAGGTAATATACATGTAGTGACTGCAGGGACACGGTGTGGCCTGCGTGTGGATGCAGGTAATATACATGTAGTGACTGCAGGGACACGGTGTGGCCTGCGTGTGGATGCAGGTAATATACATGTAGTGACTGCAGGGACACGGTGTGGCCTGTGTGTGGATGCAGGTAATATACATGTAGTGACTGCAGGGACACGGTGTGGCCTGCGTGTGGATGCAGGTAATATAAATGTAGTGACTGCAGGGACACGGTGTGGCCTGTGTGTGGATGCAGGTGATATACATGTATTGACTGCAGGGACACTGCGTGGCCTGTGTGTGGATGCAGGTGATATAAATGTAGTGACTGCAGGGACACGGTGTGGCCTGTGTGTGGATGCAGGTAATATACATGTAGTGACTGCAGGGACACGGTGTGGCCTGTGTGTGGATGCAGGTGATATACATGTAGTGACTGCAGGGACACGGTGTGGCCTGCGTGTGGATGCAGGTAATATACATGTAGTGACTGCAGGGACACGGTGTGGCCTGTGTGTGGATGCAGGTAATATACATGTAGTGACGGCAGGGACACGGTGTGGCCTGCGTGTGGATGCAGGTAATATAAATGTAGTGACTGCAGGGACACGGTGTGGATGCTGGTGATATACATGTAGTGACTGCAGGGACACGGTGTGGCCTGTGTGTGGATGCAGGTGATATACATGTATTGACTGCAGGGACACTGCGTGGCCTGTGTGTGGATGCAGGTAATATACATGTAGTAACTGCAGGGCCACGGTGTGGCCTGTGTGTGGATGCAGGTAATATACATGTAGTGACTGCAGGGACACGGTGTGGCCTGCGATTGGATGCAGGTAATATACATGTAGTGACTGCAGGGACACGGTGTGGTCTGTGTGTGGATGCAGGTAATATACATGTAGTGACTGCAGGGACACGGTGTGGCCTGCGTGTGGATGCAGGTAATATAAATGTAGTGACTGCAGGGACACGGTGTGGCCTGTGTGTGGATGCAGGTGATATACATGTAGTGACTGCAGGGAAACGGTGTGGCCTGCGTGTGGATGTAGGTGATATACATGTAGTGACTGCAGGGACACGGTGTGGCCTGTGTGTGGATGCAGGTGATATACATATAGTGACTGCAGGGACACGGTGTGGCCTGTGTGTGGATGCAGGTGATATACATGTATTGACTGCAGGGACACTGCGTGGCCTGTGTGTGGATGCAGGTGATATACATGTAGTGACTGCAGGGACACGGTGTGGCCTGTGTGTGGATGCAGGTAATATACATGTAGTGACTGCAGGGACACGGTGTGGCCTGCGTGTGGATGCAGGTAATATACATGTAGTGACTGCAGGGACACGGTGTGGCCTGTGTGTGGATGCAGGTAATATACATGTAGTGACTGCAGGGACACGGTGTGGCCTGCGTGTGGATGCAGGTAATATACATGTAGTGACTGCAGGGACACGGTGTGGCCTGTGTGTGGATGCAGGTGATATACATTGTCAAAGTCAGAAAAATATCACGCTGCACATTGCCATATATGCACCTCATGCGTGTGCCCGTTGCACGAGCATGAGCTCTCCCGTGCGTGCGTATACTCGCGGTCGCGTGCACTCGCGGCGCGCGCGGTATGCGCATTTACGGTAGAGTTTGTGTGCGTCTAGCGGGCGACTCAATAGTAACATATTTTAGTCATATAATGTATTTTGTAGATTATGGTCCCTTTGATAGAATCTGAAAGTTTAGTTAATATAGCATGTTCGGGGACAAGGAGATCCCTCTTTGTTTGATACGGAGGGTCAGACAGGGGTTACACAGTAGTGTTTAGTATCCATCGGAAGAGAATATAATTAGCAATATTCCGGTGTTGGTTTGAAGCGGATTTCTCGCTCGTGCGTATAGTTATGGACATAAGAAGTTTATGGACATTTACTATATTTGCACTTTATTACCCATGCGGCGGGAAACCCAGTTTCCCTCCCACCTGAGCAGTTTGAAATAGTCACAGCCCACCTGTATGAACCAACCTATGACCTTTTGTTATAATGCAGAGACGAATTCCTGTGTCCAATGAACAATAAGAATGTAGGGACCATTGTACTGTACTGTGTGTAAGTGTATATAAAGACAAGCCGATCTGGGCCAGCTCTCTACTCTTCTCAACGGTTCTCATCACTGATAATCGGGAGCTGGATATCCAGAAAGGCGCTTGCGATTGTTCCCCTTGTGCGTAAGTTCTCTGCAACCATATTTATCTCCTATTTGTTGTAAGCCATTTCTCTCTCTCCTTCCCCCCTTAAATGTAATTGTGTCTTTGTTGTATTTTAACGTGTAGTAACTCGGTTAGGTATTTTATGTTAGTTTGGTAGTGTATAACTTGTACTGTGTATTCTTTTGCAATTGAACGTTCATTCATTCCCTTAAAAGGTGTTAGACCCTTAGACCGGTATTTGAGTGTTTATTATATTGCTAAAGGGTTCTCAGAGCGTAAGAATCGCTCATACAGCTTTCTAACTAACAAGGTTACACTGTGTTGCATTTACACCTTATCACTGCACAAAGGTTTACAATTTAAGTACATTGTTTATGGTATTGTTACAAAGTTTTAACTCTGTGAGCGTCAGCGCCGCTCGTGATCTCCTCGTGGTCTCGAGCGTCCGCTACACTGATAGCGTATCATTACGTTAGTCGGCAGCCTATAGTGTGCTTGCCTGTACGCATTAAGCCGTGAGCGAACGTGCCGCTCGTGCGTCTCGTCCACGGCTAAGCGTCCGCTACGCGGAGTATGTACCCTTACGGTACCACTTACTCTAATAGCATACTGAGTCTTTTAACCTTTTAGCGTGTATTATATAGGATATATATTAGGCTTTTACAATTGGGGACTCGCCCGCTCTTCACATATCTGCACTAGGTAATTTCAGCAGACATTATCGGTCAGCAAAAGGCGGGAGGTAATATTCCTCGTAGTGCTGACCAGATAAGCGTCTGCTTTGCTTAGTAAGGAGTGCTGAAGGAATCCGGAACCAAAAGGTAGGAACAGTACGTTATTGTCTTTTAAAACCTGTTTAGTTTCTGTTTTGCGAACGTACGCATAAGCACACACACCTGTATTCCTTGTTTAGGATTATTTGTCCGTACCTCATTCTCCTGATTGCCACACACTAGTGATAACGTGTTGAGACATTTGTTGTTATTAATAGTTAAAGGATAAATATTTAAGGGAATAATTGTAAAAGGCACGCACACAATCTCGCCTAGAATACAAGGGAGATTTGAGTGGTGTCCAGTGAAGGATTACTGTTAAAGATCATTCACATTGATAAACGTGTAGTGTGTTACTGTGGACGTACTTGGTTTGCGTACACGTGTCCTTACAAGGGCAGGGCGTGCGCAACACAAGGGTCGACGCACGGAGCGTATATTACGCAACGGAGCGTACGGATACGCCCACAAAATAATACAAACCGCACGATAGTATCGTTTTAATAGGCGATAAGGAAGTAACGCGAAAAATAACGCAAATCTATCTCAAATCCAAAAGTTTAAAGTTAAAAGAAAAAGACTTTCTCTGTTGTAATTCTTCTGGGTTAGACTATTACTGAATGAAAGGAATTCTGTACAGAAATAAGAGTGTTCGAATGTAAGAGTGTGTATATATAAGATTTCTCTTTTATTACGGAAGTGGGAACCATAGGCCAGTAGAAAGAGGTACACCAGCGAGAGTGATAGCGTGGGGTGGCTTGGGAGGCGTCCCTTGTTAATCTCGACATATTTATGAGCAGTAGAGTCTGCTGTACATAACAGACCAGGAGGTCAAGGACCAGGAGGTTCAGGTACAGCAGACTAAAAGTAGAGAGCACAACCGAAGAGGGTTGGTGCGAGACCCATATAGGCCAAAGAAGCTCATTGCTGAAGGAATTCGCAGCCGAAATTTTCGATTCCACTGATCGTTCCGCACATAAGATTAGTTGCTTATGTGCAGATACGATTGTACCGCATGTGATTGTGTGCATTAGCGTGTCTTGAATTCAGAAGAACGCTACTTGCACATTGTTAACGTGATTTGTGTAATTTTTTTTATTTTAAGGGAAGTAGCCTGATCACTCAGGGACATTCCAGCGACTGATACTTGCTGGGGAGGGTAAGACACTCCCACACGCCCGAGCAAGTAGACGTACTTAGGTGCCCTAGGTTGGGTACGGAACCTCTGGGAACTTTGGTCGCCGTATTGGCCAGCGTGGGCGGAGTTAAGTGGGCGGACATCGTTGCAAAACCCCCACCGCAGCTTTACCCCGAGCATCTTGGTTTTTGTAAGGTTTGCAGAAGACCCTGATTTGAAGTCAGAGGTAGTGAAAGCAGCACCTGCAGAGATGGGGGCCAGTTGTTCAGGTAAGGGGCGATCAACCCAGGTTCAGGTTGATTTGGTAAACCGACCAATCGGGTCGGCAAGGTATATCATGTGTGAGAAATATGGTCATCACACAGAAATGATGTGCAATGAATGGGAAAGGATGACTGTGCATGACGGGGAAAAGTTTCCCCGGGTAGGTAGTTTTAACCCAGAAGTGTTACAGAATTTAAGGAGAAGAGTTTGCCTGATTAAATCTTCAAAAAGGCGTATTAGACATTATGATTATTTAACATTGTGGCAACAGGAAGGTGAAATACAAAGGGGGTTGGCGCAAGCCACTGGATCTAACCCTATCAGGAAACTGATAGCCACTGCACCCCCACCACCGTACATACCTGGAGAGAAATTGGTTGCAGAGAATGGCACTCAGGGTTATGTTAAATGTGTAGAAGTTAAGGATAATGTAACCAAAGTAATTAATGCTAACACTAATCCGTGCAAGTTGTACCCTGTTTTGAACTTTCCCCAGGATTGTGACCAAGAGGATGAGCCCACAACAATATCAGCACTCTCCCTAGCAGCCACCATATCAGAAACAGCAGTGGGCACGACCCAACCCGTTAGATTAGTAGCAAAGGCCCCTAGCGGAGGGACAGGTGAGGTCGTATCGACTGGTAAGTACGGCACCATACACTATGCTGAAACCATTTCACCACATGTTGTAGAATCTACTCAGAATGATGTTATTGGACTTAATCCCGTTAGGGTAATAGCAGTGCCAAATGGGAAAACTGAAGCTTCAGGAGCAACTCCTGTCAGAAACATCGCCATGCACTGTCCCTTTTCCCGAGCAGAATTAAGATCAATGATGTCTGAATTCCCTGATCCTAGGAAAGACTTAGTTGCATGTCGAAAGTATATTAGGGAGTTAGGAAATTCTGCAGAGCCAAATTACAAAGATTGGAGGACAGTTTTGAGGGCATGTTTACCCCCCAGTGTTGATCCGTTAAAGTTTATTGCTGATTGCAAGTTAGATGAGGAAGTACCACTAACAGACGAGTATAATCAGGATAATGTAAAAAGAATCAACTTACAGTTAGGGGTATATTTTCCTGCAGTAGTAAAGTGGAATAAAATCTTTACAATAAAACAAAAAGAAGGTGAATCCACACCAGAGTATTTTCACCGGGCTCTGCAGGATATGGCTAGGTACACTGGTATAGATGACATTAAAACTAATGTACACCACAGGGAAGTAGCTGTTTCAGTATTAATGGATGGTCTAAAGGAGGTTTTAAGGAATAGAATACAAACCACTAGGCCTGATTGGAGAGGTATGTCGGTGGATGCATTGGGAGAGGCTGCTGCAGGGCATGATCGGAATATCATTAGACACAGGGAGTCACAGAGTGATAAATTAATGGCTGTAAGCATACAGGCCCTCACTACCCGGCCACCTCCGCCCAGAACTGTGACCCCTGTGGGTAAGTCAAGAGGTATAAAATGTTATAGTTGTCACAGAGAGGGACACATGTCACGTGATTGTAAAGCAAGACAAATACAAAATTCATATCAATCCCCTAGACAACGACCTGATACGAGACATTGGAATCAAGGACCGAAAGGGCGGAGCTATGAGCCACATGCAGGGGAAACAAAAAGGTATCCCCCAAGAAGAGACTGGCAAATCTCTGATAGTTCCCATCTACCCCCACCACAAGTAATTGCTGCCAGCGCGATTCAGGGAGGTCACCATACCCAATAGGGGTGTGGCCACACCTGTAATCTGCAGCCAGTGAAATTGATTGCAAGTCTTGGAAGTGAACCCGAGATCACAATTGATGTAGCTGGTAAATCATTAAATTTCCTTGTAGATACGGGGGCGGCCAAATCAGTGATAAATTCGACAGTGGGCATGAGAACCACTGGTAAGACAATTCCAGCCATGGGAGTAACGGGAGTAGTACAGCACTACCCTGTTAGCAAACCAGCAGAGATTACAATAGGGCCATTGCATACCAAGCTTTCCTTTTTGCTGGCTGCATCGGCACCGACTAATCTCCTGGGAAGAGATTTATTGTGTAAAATGGGGTGTGTCATTTATTGTACTCCTGAAGGTGTATTCTTAGACATACCTGAGAATCACGCTCAGGAAGTACGAGACATGCTAGACTCCCCATCAAAATTAATGTCACATACCATTATGATAAATAGGAGTTCATCCCAGGTAGAAGAAATGACATCCCAAATACCAGAGTCACTTTGGACTAAAGATGGACAAGACACTGGATTAATGGCAAACGTAGCTCCAGTAGTTGTGCAAGTAAAAGATGGTAGGATAGCTCCAAAAATCCCACAATACCCTCTGAAGCCAGAGGTGGAGTTAGGAGTATACCCCGTAATAGAGCGCTTGCTACAACAGGGCATTCTGGTGAGAACATCTAGCACTGCCAATAGTCCCATCTTCCCTGTGAAAAAGAGTGGGGGGAGGGGTTACAGGCTAGTGCAGGATCTAAGGGGGATTAACAAAATTGTTGAGAGTCAGTTCCCCGTAGTGCCAAATCCAGCTGTCATCCTTATGCAAATCCCTCCCACTGCGAAATTTTTCACTGTTATTGACCTCTGCTCCGCCTTCTTCTCGGTACCTCTGCACCCTGACAGCCAATATTTGTTTGCATTCACATACAGAGGAGTCCAATACACATGGACTCGATTACCACAAGGTTTCATAGACAGTCCAAGTATATTTTCACAGGCTTTGCATGATTGTTTACAGTCTTTCCAACCAGGGAGTGGATCAGTATTGATCCAGTATGTGGATGATTTACTACTATGTTCAGATTCACTGGAAGCGTCCCTGAAAGATACGAAACAGCTCCTGTTTCATCTTTCAGACACAGGACACAAGGTTTCCAAAGACAAGTTGCAATTATGCCAGCCTAAAGTAAAATATCTGGGACACTGTCTGACACAAGGACTGAGACACCTGACCGCTGATAGAATTCAAGCAATTCGAGACATGACACTGCCACAAACTCAGCAACAGATCAGAACAATTTTAGGAATGTGTGGGTATTGCCGTAACTGGATCCCAGGTTTTTCCATTCTAGCATTACCTTTGCAGGAGATGGTCTCATCAAACAAACCTGATCGGATTTCGCATACAGACGAATCCGAGATGGCATTTGAGAGACTTAAACAGTGCCTAACGCAGGCGCCAGCATTAGGTATGCCAGACTATGGGAAACCCTTTGAGCTGTATGGAACAGAAAGTGCTGGTTGCGCGGCAGGCGTCCTAACCCAAAAGCACGGTGATGCCAGCAGGCCGGTAGCATACTACAGCGCTCAGCTAGATACGGTAGCGCGATCCCTCCCCACATGCTTGCGAAGTGTCGCTGCAATAGCATTGCTAGTAACGAAAAGCGAAGATGTAGTGCTAGGACACAACCTCACAATCCATACACCTCATGCAGTGTCAGCCTTACTAAATTCTGCCCAAACCAGACATGTCTCATCCGCACGGTTTACAAGGTGGGAATTAGCACTAATGGCCCCTGTAAACATCACCCTAAAGAGATGCAGTGCACTAAATCCAGCAACGTATCTCCCAGGTGTGCCTGGACAGGCACAAAGGGTGGGGGATGAGAGTGATGGTGAAGGAGGATTTGGTACAGACACTGACTCACATGATTGTATGGAATATTTTACCCAAAATTTCACGGCAAGGCCTGACGTCAGTGACAACCCACTGGAAGATGTAGATCTTACTTTCTACACTGACGGTAGTTGTCACAGACAGACGGACTCGGGAGACTTGTGTACTGGATACGCAGTCGTAGATGACCAAGGCACCATAGAAGCAGAACCGCTAGGCCCACCTCACTCAGCCCAGGTTGCTGAACTGGTTGCCCTAACCAGAGCATGTGAATTGGCTAAGGGCAAAACAGCCTATATCTATACCGACTCTAGATACGCTTTCGGGGTAGTCCATGATTTCGGAGCCCTATGGCGTCTCAGAAATTTCATGACGGCAGCTGGTACACCGGTAGCGCATGCAGCTCACATCAAAAGGCTTCTAACAGCGATACAGGAACCTGACAGAGTGGCTGTTATCAAGTGTAAAGCACATACACATAGCCAAGACCCGGTATCACTTGGTAACAGCCGAGCAGACGAAGCTGCTAAGTTAGCAGCTGGTACCCCCAGACAGACAGACACCACACAACTGATGGTATTTAATACCGTCAACACACAGAAATTGTGTGAAATGCAAAATTTGTGTTCCACACAGGAAAAGGCAGTTTGGAGGGCAAAAGGATATGGCCAGGAGTCCTCAGGACTCTGGACAGATGGGCAGGGTAAACCAGTGGCACCCAGAGCATACCTTCCAAGTTTAGCGGAAGCAGCACATGGGCTGACTCATCTGGGCAAGGAAGGGATGTGCAAGTTGGTAAGAGCATATTGGTGCGCCCCAGGATTTTCTTCCCATGCGGGAAAGAGGGCAATGACATGCCTCACCTGCTTGAGGAAGAATATCGGAAAGGCAATACCAACAGAACCATCTCATATCCCACCTACAGGCGGCCCTTTTCAGGTGATACAAATTGATTTCATACAATTACCCCCTTGTCGAAATTTGAAGTATGTACTAGTTTGTATAGATGTGTTTTCAAATTGGGTCGAAGCATTTCCTGCGGCCACAAATACCGCAATGTTTACTGCTAAGAAAATTGTACAGGAATTTGTGTGTAGATACGGTATCCCTAGAATAATTGAAAGTGATAGGGGTACCCATTTTACAGGTGATGTCTTTCAAGGAATGTGTAGGTTGATGGGAATTGATAGTAAGCTGCACACTCCGTACCGCCCCCAGGCGAGTGCGAAGGTAGAAAGAGTGAACAGCACTATTAAAAATAAATTGAGCAAAGTTATGGCAGAAACAGGATTGACATGGCCAGAAGCTTTACCCATTGTATTATACAGCATCAGAACCACTCCCAGGTCCCCTCTTAATCTGTCCCCTTTTGAAATTCTGTTCGGTCGACAACCGCATGTTATGATTAACCCTCAGGATGATTTGAAGTGTAACAATGAAGTGACTGTAAAGTATTTGGTTAAGATGAGTAAACAGCTAAGGAATCAGAATGATAATTTGAAGCTAGTGATTCCTGATCTGCCAGATAGTAATTGTCATGACATTGAACCTGGGGATTATGTAATGATACAGAATTTTCTACGCTCAGGTTGCCTTATTGACAGATGGGAAGGACCATACCAAGTCTTATTGATTAGCACGACAGCATTGAAGGTTGCCGAGAGAGAGACTTGGGTTCATTCGTCCCATTGTAAGAAGGTTGCTGATCCAGAGAGGTCCCGTGATAAAGAACAGACGGTAGAGGAAGTTGTATCACTGGAGTGTCTGTTTCAGGAGGACTGAGACGGCACCTGAGCATTGAGAATAATAAGATCGGAGGCAGTTGTCGATTCCCTGTTCCCTTTTATTGTTTTCTCCACTTCCCATCCCATCTCCCTCAATTATTTCTTTCCCCCTTCTCATTCTTCTCTATTTCCTCCTATAAGATGGACTTGCCCCAAGAGACTGTGATCCGGATTTTCCTGTTGACCATGATGTTGACCAGAGCAGTCTGTTCCGGCGAGAGTACCATGGAGGTCGAGAGAGGTTCTGGAATGGGTTCTGATGACAGAGATGGAGGCGTAGATTTCCAAGAACAACATAATCACAGAGTAAAGGCGAGTATCAGAAAACGATCTGGTAGCATTGACAATAGAAGGAATTGTGAAGGATTGTTAGCGGAAGAGAACTGTATCTGTAGACTCTGTGACAGTGTAGTTGAGGATGGGTGTATCAAGAAATGCCAATCCAGTTTTAATATCCACATGGACCGGCATCCATTGAGTGACTATCACTCCTTAGTGGGTAAAGTGTTAAATCAGACAGATTGTTGGGTATGCTCTCAAGTACCTCAAGGCCATAGCAAATCAGGGTTAGTACCATTCCCTCTAACTATAGGGGAGGTACTTGAGTTAAGTGGTGGGAGGCCGGTGGACAGGAGGTTTAATATCTCCAGTCCTCCTAGTTTGAAGCTCCACCAATATCATGTGGATAGATCCCTAGTATGTTTTAACATTTCCAATCCCCGAAAGCCGGGAAATTGGGAAGTGTCATGGAACAACCAAACCATGACCTTTTCATACAGAGCCGATAGAATGCCTACAGATACAGAACTTATACGCCACATAGCCGGTAGTGGAAAATATTTCCGATATAGGTATACCTTAGGAAGTAGGATCATGAGAGTTGGAGAAGTATCACCAGGATACTGTGCGCATATCGTACAAACTGATACGTGTACTAAACAGATGGGAGAATTAGGGTTAGGAGATTTCATATGGAAAATTTGTAATATGGTAATGTCCTATTCCGTCCCATATGTTCTCCCCGATGATGCATACTTCATATGCGGGAGGAAGGCGTATAAGTGGCTTGCCCCAAACTCAGAAGGGTTATGTTATATTGGAAAAGTACTGCCTGAGGTAATGACCGTATCCGACACTAAAATGAAGGATATTCACCGCAGTGCCCAAGCTCCTTATACTCACACTCATTACGAGCACATCGTTAAACGGCACCTGATAGAAAGAACAGAGCATCCGGCCTCTGACCTGATCCATGAATCCACCGGGATTCAATTCCTAATCGCGTTAGATATCACTCGTACCGCCAGAGGAGTGATAAATTATAAATATATATCTGCGCTTGCAAATTTATTAGATAATATCACTGAAATGTATGATGACACATTCAGGTATACCGGAAGGGAGCTCCAAGCTTATAAAACATAACTGGTTCAGCATAGGATGATTCTCAATTATCTCACAGCTGTGACAGGCGGGTATTGTGTTACCCTAGCGACTCAGTATGGAATAAAGTGCTGCACGTATATTACAAACAGCACAGAGGACCCGGCCGAGGTCATAGATCAAAAGATGGATGACATTTTGCAATTAAAATGGGAGTTCCGAAGGAAACACAATCTCACCCTTGCCGCTGTGGGTAATGAGCTGACCGGTTGGGTGTCATGGTTGAACCCGCGAAATTGGTTCTCTGGTTTAGGAGAATGGGCTCAAGGAATTATCATGGATATAGGGAAATTTCTTTTGTGTATTTTGGGTGTCATCATATTGGTCGGTCTGATATTTAGATGCGTTCGGGTTTTAACAAAGTGTAAACGTAGCGCCCGAGTGATGAGTTTAAGAAGTGAAGATACTGTAATAACAACGACTGATTTGATTTACGACCCAACCATTGAGACAATGTTGTGATGAAAATGTGATTCCACGGTCCGTTTCTTTCACCCGTTTCTCCTTTGTTTTCCTCCAAGGTACAAAGACATCCGCTTGGAAGAAGAATTTGACAACCTTTTACACAGACAACTGATGGACTATGCCATAGACCCCCATATCCCTAGTAACTTTAACTTTACGCTAGCCCAACACTTTTTGTAAGTCTATGGACATTGAAAAAGCTTTTTGCACACCGTTTATAGCAAAAGCATCGGGAGACTACAGTCAACATGTACATCGAGACAAGACAAGACACAGACAAGACCTCAATCGGCAAATGTACATTAAACTCACATAGTTTATGACTGCATTTACCATAATTGCTCTTTATCTTCATTTCTACAACCTTCAGGTAATAACACACATAGTCGATAGGGAATATAGGCACAGATATCAGCACTCACATATCCCCCCATTCATGTATCATCAACTAAAATGTGCTCCCCCATTTTGTTGCAACCAAAAGCCGAAAAGAAGCTCGGTAAAGTTTGACAGCCCATCCACAGACCCTTAATACGGGATAAGAAGGAATTCAAATGTATACTTCGCAATACCTCGAAGCTTGATTTAAAACACGTACGGCACGATGATACATGACCCCCCAAACATGGATTCATACACACATGCTTCTGCTATCTCACTAGGTCATACCGTTTTCCCACCTTCTCCTCTTCTCCCCTACCCAATCATAGAAATATATTATACATGACATATATTTTTCTCTTTTTGAACTGTTTTAGGAAGTGGCAGTTATTGGTGACTGCCAAAGGGTGGACTGTCAAAGTCAGAAAAATATCACGCTGCACATTGCCATATATGCACCTCATGCGTGTGCCCGCTGCACGAGCATGAGCTCTCCCGTGCGTGCGTATACTCGCGGTCGTGTGCACTTGCAGGCGCGCGGTATGCGCATTTACGGTAGAGTTTGTGTGCGTCTAGCGGGCGACTCAATCATAACATAATTTAGTCATATAATGTATTTTGTAGATTATGGTCCCTTTGATAGAATCTGAAAGTTTAGTTAATATAGCATGTTCGGGGACAAAGAGATTCCTCTTTGTTTGATACGAAGGGTCAGACAGGGGTTACACAGTGGTGTTTAGTATCCATCGAAAGAGAATATAATTAGCAATATTCCGGTGTTGGTTTGAAGCGGATTACTCGCTCGTGCGTATAGTTATGGACATAAGAAGTTTATGGACATTTACTATATTTGCACTTTATTACCCATGCGGCGGGAAACCCAGTTTCCCTCCCACCTGAGCAGTTTGAAATAGTCACAGCCCACCTGTATGAACCAACCTATGACCTTTTGTTATAATGCAGAGACGAATTCCTGTGTCCAATGAACAATAAGAATGTAGGGACCATTGTACTGTACTGTGTGTAAGTGTATATAAAGACAAGCCGACCTGGGCCAGCTCCACTCTACTCTTCTCAACGGTTCTCATCACTGATAATCGGGAGCTGGATATCCAGAAAGGCGCTTGCGATTGTTCCCCTTGTGCGTAAGTTCTCTGCAACCATATTTATCTCCTATTTGTTGTAAGCCATTCTCTCTCTCCTTCCCCCCTTAAATGTAATTGTGTCTTTGTTGTATTTTAACGTGTAGTAACTCGGTTAGGTATTTTATGTTAGTTTGGTAGTGTATAACTTGTACTGTGTATTCTTTTGCAATTGAACGTTCATTCATTCCCTTAAAAGGTGTTAGACCCTTAGACCGGTATTTGAGTGTTTATTATATTGCTAAAGGGTTCTCAGAGCGTAAGAATCGCTCATACAGCTTTCTAACTAACAAGGTTACACTGTGTTGCATTTACACCTTATCACTGCACAAAGGTTTACAATTTAAGTACATTGTTTATGGTATTGTTAAAAAGTTTTAACTCTGTGAGCGTCAGCGCCGCTCGTAATCTCCTCGTGGTCTCGAGCGTCCGCTACACTGATAGCGTATCATTACGTTAGTCGGCAGCCTATAGCGTGCTTGCCTGTACGCATTAAGCCGTGAGCGAATGTGCCGCTCGTGCGTCTCATCCACGGCTAAGCGTCCGCTACGCTGAGTACGTACCCTTACGGTACCACTTACTCTAATAGCATACTGAGTCTTTTAACCTTTTAGCGTGTATTATATAGGATATATATTAGGCCTTTACAAGCGGCTCTCCCCCCTACACCCGGTACCAGTGATCCAGGGATTGTTATTGTGCAGTAATATAGCTGCTCCCCCCCCCTATACCCGGTACCAGTGATCCAGGGATTGTTATTGTGCAGTAATATAGCGTCTCCCCCCTACACCCGGTACCAGTGATCCAGGGATTGTTATTGTGCAGTAATATAGCTGCTCCCCCCCCTACACCCGGTACCAGTGATCCAGGGATTGTTATTGTGCAGTAATATAGCGGCTCTCCCCCCTACACCCGGTACCAGTGATCCAGGGATTGTTATTGTGCAGTAATATAGCGGCTCTCCCCCCTCTACACCCGGTACCAGTGATTGTTATTGTGCAGTAATATAGCGGCTCTCCCCCCCCCTACCAGTGATCCAGGGATTGTTATTGTGCAGTAATATAGCGGCTCTCCCCCTCTACACCCGGTACCAGTGATCCAGTGATTGTTATTGTGCAGTAATATAGCGGCTCTCCACCTACGCCCAGTACCAGTGATCCAGGGATTGTTATTGTGCAGTAATATAGCGGCTCTCCCCCCCCTACACCCGGTACCAATGATCCAGGGATTGTTATTGTGCAGTAATATAGCGGCTCTCCCCCCTACACCCGGTACCAGTGATCAAGGGATTGTTATTGTGCAGTAATATAGCGTCTCCCCCCTACACCCGGTACCAGTGATCCAGGGATTGTTATTGTGCAGTAATATAGCGGCTCTCCCCCCTATACCCAGAACCAGTGATCCAGGGATTGTTATTGTGCAGTAATATAGCGTCTCCCCCCTACACCCGGTACCAGTGATCCAGGGATTGTTATTGTGCAGTAATATAGCTGCTCCCCCCCTACACCCGGTACCAGTGATCCAGGGATTGTTATTGTGCAGTAATATAGCGGCTCTCCCCCCTACACCCGGTACCAGTGATCCAGGGATTGTTATTGTGCAGTAATATAGCGGCTCTCCCCCCTCTACACCCGGTACCAGTGATCCAGGGATTGTTATTGTGCAGTAATATAGCGGCTCTCCCCCTCTACACCCGGTACCAGTGATCCAGGGATTATTATTGTGCAGTAATAAAGCGGCTCTCCCCCCCTACACCCGGTACCAGTGATCCAGGGATTGTTATTGTGCAGTAATATAGCGGCTCTCCCCCCCTACACCCGGTACCAGTGATCCAGGGATTGTTATTGTGCAGTAATATAGCAGCTCTCCCCCCTCTACACCCGATACCAGTGATCCAGGGATTGTTATTGTGCAGTAATATAGCGGCTCTCCCCCTACACCCGGTACCAGTGATTGTTATTGTGCAGTAATATAGCGGCTCTCCCCCTCTACACCCGGTACCAGTGATCCAGGGATTGTTATTGTGCAGTAATATAGCAGCTCTCCCCCCTCTACACCCGGTACCAGTGATCCAGGGATTGTTATTGTGCAGTAATATAGCGGCTCTCCCCCCCCTACACCCGGTAGCAGTGATCCAGGGATTGTTATTGTGCAGTAATATAGCGGCTCTCCCCCCCCTACACACGGTAGCAGTGATCCAGGGATTGTTATTGTGCAGTAATATAGCAGCTCTCCCCCCTCTACACCCGGTACCAGTGATCCAGGGATTGTTATTGTGCAGTAATATAGCGGCTCTCCCCCCCCTACACCCGGTACCAGTGATCCAGGGATTGTTATTGTGCAGTAATATAGCGGCTCTCCCCCCCTACACCCGGTACCAGTGATCCAGGGATTGTTATTGTGCAGTAATATAGCGGCTCTCCCCCCCTACACCCGGTACCAGTGATCCAGGGATTGTTATTGTGCAGTAATATAGCGGATCTCCCCCCTACACCCGGTACCAGTGATCCAGGGATTGTTATTGTGCAGTAATATAGCGGCTCTCCCCCTACACCCGGTACCAGTGATCCAGGGATTGTTATTGTGCAGTAATATAGCAGCTCTCCCCCCCCTACACCCGGTACCAGTGATCCAGGGATTGTTATTGTGCAGTAATATAGCGGCTCTCCCCCCCTACACCTGGTACCAGTGATCCAGGGATTGTTATTGTGCAGTAATATAGCGGCTCTCCCCCTCTACACCCGGTACCAGTGATCCAGGGATTGTTATTGTGCAGTAATATAGCGGCTCTCCCCCCCTACACCCGGTACCAGTGATCCAGGGATTGTTATTGTGCAGTAATATAGCGGCTCTCCCCCCCTACACCCGGTACCAGTGATCCAGGGATTGTTATTGTGCAGTAATATAGCGGCTCTATCCCCTACACCCGATACCAGTGATCCAGGGATTGTTATTGTGCATTAATATAGCGGCTCTCCCCCCCTACACCCGGTACCAGTGATCCAGGGATTGTTATTGTGCAGTAATATAGCGGCTCTCCCCCCCTACACCCGGTACCAGTGATCCAGGGATTGTTATTGTGCAGTAATATAGCGGCTCTCCCCCCCTACACCCGGTACCAGTGATCCAGGGATTGTTATTGTGCAGTAATATAGCGGCTCTCCCCTCTACACCCGGTACCAGTGATCCAGGGATTGTTATTGTGCAGTAATATAGCGGCTCTATCCCCTACACCCGATACCAGTGATCCAGGGATTGTTATTGTGCAGTAATATAGCGGCTCTCCCCCCCTACACCCGGTACCAGTGATCCAGGGATTGTTATTGTGCAGTAATATAGCGGCTCTCCCCCCCTACACCCGGTACCAGTGATCCAGGGATTGTTATTGTGCAGTAATATAGCGGCTCTCCCCTCTACACCCGGTACCAGTGATCCAGGGATTGTTATTGTGCAGTAATATAGCGGCTCTCCCCCCCTACACCCGGTACCAGTGATCCAGGTATTGTTATTGTGCAGTAATATAGCGGCTCTCCCCCCCTACACCCGGTACCAGTGATCCAGGGATTGCTATTGTGCAGTAATATAGCGGCTCTCCCCCCCTACACCCGGTACCAGTGATCCAGGGATTGTTATTGTGCAGTAATATAGCGGCTCTCCCCCCCTACACCCGGTACCAGTGATCCAGGGATTGTTATTGTGCAGTAATATAGCGGCTCCCCCCTACACCCGGTACCAGTGATCCAGGGATTGTTATTGTGCAGTAATATAGCGGCTCTCCCCCCCCTACACCCGGTACCAGTGATCCAGGGATTGTTATTGTGCAGTAATATAGCGGCTCTCCCCCCTACACCCGGTACCAGTGATCCAGGGATTGTTATTGTGCAGTAATATAGCGGCTCTCTCCGCTCTACACCCGGTACCAGTGATCCAGGGATTGTTATTGTGCAGTAATATAGCGGCTCTCCCCCCTACACCCGGTACCAGTGATCCAGGGATTGTTATTGTGTAGTAATATAGCGGCTCTCCCCCTCTACATCCGGTACCAGTGATCCAGGGATTGTTATTGTGCAGTAATATAGCGGCTCTATCCCCTACACCCGGTACCAGTGATCCAGGGATTGTTATTGTGCAGTAATATAGCGGCTCTCCCCTCTACACCCGGTACCAGTGATCCAGGGATTGTTATTGTGCAGTAATATAGCGGCTCTATCCCCTACACCCGATACCAGTGATCCAGGGATTGTTATTGTGCAGTAATATAGCGGCTCTATCCCCTACACCCGATACCAGTGATCCAGGGATTGTTATTGTGCAGTAATATAGCGGCTCTCTGAAGGGTTAAATCTCCTCTGTCATTGTGCATTGTGTAAATATTGTTTCTTTTTCTTTTGCCTTGGATTTAGCTTGCATTGCATAAAATAAATATAGCTCCACCCATAGTTTGTTGGGAACTGTGTGAAATCACCACCCCTAGATGAAGTACTAGGCTGTATCCTACATCCCCCCCATGTAGCCTGTTTTATCCCTCCTATGCAGTAAAGTTAAACCAATAAAGTATTTACTTTTGCCTACCCCTCCCTGGACATTCCAATCCCTCCCTAGACAATGATGCCTTATATACCATTGTTATGAACAATAAACGCAGAGTGATTCTTAACTACATGGTGTCGTGTATTATCTGTAACGTTAAGGATTGCTCTCACTGACGTCAGTGGCCATCACATCGAGGTAATCAAAGAGAGGTAGGGATCCTTTCAGCTGGGAGCTCTATGTCCGGGATTCAGTGATCGTCCCTGAATGGTAAAAAATAGAGAATTTATTGTCTATCTTTGCCATACAGGATTGCGGTCATACACTGAAGCTGAATCCGTGTCAGTGTTCCGGGAACACGTGACAAGGTAATATTTAAGTCCGGGACTTAATATTACGAAGTTTTATGAAAAAACATAAAACAGGTATCAGGGATACCATAGAATCTTTAATGTCTGGGACTTAAAGATACGTCTGAGAAAGGACCAGGAGTCCAAGCGCAATTCTCCAAAGACGTTAGTATCTGGGATACTTAAAAAAAAAAAAAAAATATATAGACCTGGGGTCTATACATAACGTAGACTATACCTCGATCTGATCGTCTATATATATATTCTTGTATGTTGTAGTGAGATAAGTTCTTATATTTGGTTCAGACGGCTGGTAAGTTTTCGTCTGCCAGATATCTTTACTCAAAACTCTTTTCTTGCTTCCTGTTTAAAACGCTGTATTTTTCTGACATCTTGTACGAAGGTAAGCGTACCCGTCAAAAGATTTCATGTTCTCATTATACAGATAATATTGTGATATTGTCAATGACTAATTAACTGGTGTTAGCTAATGCATGCATAGAAAGTTTTTGTAAATTGCATTTTTTTTTTGTTGTGAAATTGCATAGAAAGTCTTTTTGTTGTGAAATTGTATAGAAGGTTTTTTTTTAAACTGCATTTTTGTTGTGATATTGCATAGACAGTTGTTATAAGTTGTTGTAGAAATTGCGTAGAAAGCTGGTGTAGATTGTATTCTTTACTATGGGAGGGGGTCAGAGTAAGACAGTCATTTATCCTCCACCTTTACCAGGAGAGACATGTAAGGAGTATGTAGCCCGTAACTCCACCACAGATTATTATCTAGTTAACCCTTGGGTGGATAACTTAGCAGGATGGACAGAGAAAGTTGGCAGCCCCAGTCCATTCCCCCGTGACGGTATTAATTATCCCTTTTATATGGACATGGTCAAAGGTCTTTGTCTGGAAGACAAGGAAGCCTGGCCATGGTATGATCATGACCCACAATGGGACATGACATATATGCGTGCTGGAGGAGAGCAATGGCTCACGATAGCACCTCATTGGTATGACAAGAATATCAAGCAGAAACAGCGTAGAATAAAATCTGTAACTTCCAGACTGCATAAAGCTGAGGAATTTAGAAGCAACAAGTTTCTGAAAAATTCTTCTCCCCCGCCTTACACTCCCCTATATCCCTCCTTAAAAGACACAGATCTTTTAGCTGCAGTTGCTTTGTCACGAATTCCGATGCAAAGGGGAGGGGGAGGAGGGGAAGGGGAAGGAGAAGGAGGCTCAGGAGGAATAGCCCCCCCTGACAGTACCCTCCACATAGACGTAACCACCCCCGCCCCTAGTGCCCCTACTCCTAACAGACAAACCGTCTCCCGCCGCAACGCTGACTTAACTATTGCTACTGACAACCCTCTCACCCCCTCCACAACGCGATCCGGCACTGGTTTCCTTGAAAACAGTGCTGGTGCCAGCGGTGTCGCTACACACCTGCCCTTTATGACAGTAGGGGATCAGTTGTTAAAGAAACCCATTGAAATAGAGGATTTAGACAGAATTGTTAAGAACTGTCCCAAACCCACTGTTGCACCTGACGGCTGCATAGCTTACTTGAAAAAGGCTTGCACAGGACGCAGCTATACTCAAGAAGATATGAAGCTGATCATAGATGGGGTTATAGACCATTACAACGGGTGGGATTGGAAAAAGATTCCCACCATAAACACTCCTACCATCCTTAACGATGCCGTTCGCTACCCTCTCAATACTGGGGATGGTGTAAAGGCGATGTGGAAGGAAATTGAGACCCATATGAAAGAGATTTTTAAAACCCGAGCTTCTCTTCCTATTGCCGTAGCATGTAAACAAAAGCCCACTGAAACTGTCACTGAGTTTTGGAAGAGGTTTAAAAAGTGTTGGTCTGAAGATGCAGGTCTTACTCTTGTAGATACAGACCATTTACTAATTTCTACCTTTGTAAATAACTTGTTGCCATCTGTTATGGTCCCTGTTAAGCAAGCTGTTTCTTCCTGGACCTCTGATAATATTAAGGAATTTGAAAAGCACTTATATGAAAAGGAAGCTGCAGGATGCTTTGATGTTAAAAAACCCTTGCAGAATGCCCCAACTCATAATTACCAAAATCAGAGAAACCGGGGAGATAGACGCCAGCAGCACTTTACTGGCCCACCCCGCAATCCAGCCCGATATCAAAACCCACAAGCCAGGCCACCCCACCCCCCTGACTCTGCCAGCAGGAAACAAACCTCCTGCTTCAACTGTGGAAGGGACGATCACTGGGCAAGGGATTGCCCTTGTCCCCCACAAAACCACCGACAGCCCCAAGCTCCGGCTCCCTCCCGGGATCATCCCCGACAGTCACACAACAACCCCTTTCAGGATCATGTCCGATTCCGGGTTGACTGGCAGGATCCCTCCCACTGACGGGGCCCGGAGGAGGGTATCCCAGCCTTTGCCCAACTCACCAGACACTGGAAGGACCCACCGCTACTAACCTTGATTATAGGAAAGAGAGCAATCCCTTTCCTGGTGGATAGCGGGGCAACTACTAGTGTTTTGTGTGTCGACCTGTACGATGGTCATTTGGAAAAGACTGCTCCTTCAATGGGAATCAATGGGATACCCACAGATGCTTACCTGACAGATGCCCTTAGTGTCAGAACCACGGGAGGCACGTATATGGGTAAACACAATTTCACTGTAATACCTGAATGTCCAATTAATCTTCTGGGAAGGGATCTTCTTAGCAAACTCGAAATCTCCATTCTCCCTTCACCCACTAGCAGTGGCCTGGAGGTCGAGTCCCCACACCTACCGGTGTGGGAAGCAACAGACATTACACCTGATTTTGACAAAGTAAACCCTGCTCTATGGTCGGAGGGTCCCTATGACACTGGCCTCATTCCTTGCACACCATATAGAGCAACCCTGAAACCTGACACACAACCTGTCTATCAAAAGCAATACCCCTTGTCACAAGAGAAGGTTGAAGGTCTTAGACCAATGATACAACAGTTTCTCCAACAAGGCATTCTCAGACACATAATCTCACCTTACTGCACACCAGTCAACCCTGTTGCTAAGTCAGATGGTAGTGTAAGGTTTGTACAAGACCTCAGGGCAATTAACCAACTCATTGTGCCTATAGCACCCATTGTACCTGACATTAACTCACTCATTTCAGCTATCCCTGCAGATGCTGCAATTTTTTCTGTGATTGATTTAAAAAATGCATTTTTTAGCATTCCAGTGGATGCACATACACAGTTACTTTTTGCATTTTCTTTTGAGGGCAAGCAACTCACCTGGTGTCGTTTACCCCAGGGCTACATTGACGCACCTGTTGTGTATAGCATTGTACTCCAGGCCACATTGGGGCCCTGGCAACCTCACCATGGTTCAGTCCTGCTACAGTATGCAGATGATCTGCTGCTCTGTAGTCAAACTGAGGAGGCCTGCCGGGAGGATGGTATATCACTGTTAAACTGGCTCTGTGAATGTGGACACAAGGTGTCCAAAACAAAAATGCAATGGTGTAAGAAGCATGTGGATTACTTGGGTTTTGTGCTCACTCAGGGGGAAAGGAAAGTCAGTCCACAGCGCATTCAGTCTGTATTGGGCCTGGTCACCCCAACTACCCAGAGGGAACTGCTGTCTTTTCTGGGTATGGTAAATTACTGCAGACAGTGGATATCTGATTGTTCCTATTATGATAACATCTTGAGACAAGCCACACTGAAAGACAAACCTAACACTGTACAATGGTCACAGGAAATGTTAACTGCATATGAGAGCTTAAAGTGTATGTTAATGAAAAGTCCGGCACTTGGCCTCCCCAACTATGTACTACCTTTTCATTTGTTTGCAAGGGACAATTGTAAAACCATGGCGGGGGTGCTCACACAGTTTCATGGAGGAAAGTTGCGCCCAGTGGCATTTTTTTCCAAAGTAATGCCTGTCACTGTGCAAGGTATGCCTGCTTGCCTCAGGGCACTTGCAGCCTGTGCAATGGTAACTGAAATGGCCACCACACTCACCCTAGGCCACACAACAATACTTCACACCACTCATGATGTTCTAACCATTTTAAAAGGGTTACACACACAACACATGTCAGCTCAGCGCCTTAGTGGATATGAGGTTCTCCTTTTGAACAACCCCTCCCTCACCATTAAGTATGCCACCAACTCTTCAGGTCCTGCACCCATTCTCAACGCTCTACTGGGGCTCAAAGGTCCTGAAGACCACCCTCCTGAACCCCATGACTGCTCGGCCTCCATTGAGTCAGAAACATCCCCCAGACTGGACATGTCCCCTGTCCCTGTCCCCGACGCGGATGTCATTTTTGTAGATGGTTCCTGTAGCAGACCCAATGACACCACGTACCAAGCGGGTTATGCTATTGTCACTCTCCCTGACATTATTCTGGAAGCGCAGCCTATTCCTTACCAGTCAGCACAGGCTGCAGAGCTCATTGCTCTCACAAGGGCTTGTCACCTTTACCGGAATAAACCAGTCACCATCTACACTGACTCCAAATACGGGTACGGCGTCGTGCATGACCATGGGGTCATTTGGCAACGCCGTGGTTTCCTTGGAGCTGATGGAAAAGGCATATCACATGCCCAACTCATCTCTGACCTTCTGCATGCCATAACCTTACCCTCTGACATTGCAATCCTCCATTGCAGGGCACACACCGGGGGGAAGGATGCAGTCTCCCTTGGAAATGCCCTTGCTGACTCTGCTGCCAAACATGCAGCCTCACAGCCCATCACTCAGGCCCACATGACCATCATGACCCCCCCAGCTCTCGACAACCATTACCTGATCACCCAGTTACAGGCCTCAGCCTCCAATGCCGACCTAGCTGACTGGACTTACCCAGTTTTGCAGAAGAATCCTAAAACAGGATTAATCTGCAAAGAGGGGAAACCTTGTATACCCCAGTCCAGTGCACCCTTGTTTATTGCCCACTACCATGGCATAGGACACCACAGTAAGGCAACAACTACCTTACTCTTACGTAATGATTTCTATGTCACGGATGCCAAGTCATTAGTAGATCAGTATGTCAGTAGATGCATCACTTGCCTGCGAAACAACCCCAACAACCCTGACAAGGCAAAACATCAGCATCTTGAATACCCCACCACACCCTTTACACACCTGCAAATTGACTTCACCCATATCCCAGGTACTGGTAAACAGGAATATGCCCTGGTCATTGTAGACATGTTCTCTCGATGGCCAGAGGTATTCCCCACTAAATCTGAGGATGCAAAGACAGTTGCTAGGATCCTAACTCAGGAAATCATCCCCAGATGGGGGTGCCCATTGCAAATCAATAGTGATAAAGGCTCCGCCTTTACAGCAAAAATTACACAGGCCTTGGTAAAGGCCCTGCAGGTGGAATGGAAGTTCCACATCCCGTATCACCCGCAAAGTTCAGGGGTCGTAGAACGCATGAATAGGACCCTCAAAGACAAGCTTAGGAAGGCCACAGGAGGCACCTTCCACAAATGGAAGCAAGTCCTTCCCATTATCTTGGCAGAAATTAGAATGACACCACAAAAGACTTTGGGTTACTCCCCCTTTGAAATATTAATGGGTAGGCCCTTCCCTACACCTTGGGCTAAGAAACCATTAGTAATACAGGAGGGAGATCTAGAACTTATCAGAGAAGAGTATGTCAGGTCCCTGATAACAAAACTGAATGAAATTGAACATGAGGTTGTTTGTAAAAACCCTTTGAATCCACAGGAACCTACACACCCCTTTAAAGTCGGAGACAGAGTCGTGGTGAAGGTGCTCCCCAGGAACAAGAGCCCAGGAGACTTTACCTACGGTCCAGAGACAGAGGTCGTAGCAGTAACCAGAACAGCAGTCCTGACAGAGGAAAGCCCCACCTGGATCCATGCATCCCGAGTGAAAAAGATTCCTAGACCAGACCTAAAGAGGGAAGCAAGTGATTCCAGCGAGGTACAAACGGGGGCAGACAGCCCTGACCTCCCACCTAGCGAAGACAGAAGAACAGAGGAGGATGAGGAACCTGTCCCCTACCTCTATCCTGGGGACTATGTTGATAATCCTAATGGTCCTCACTTGCCAAGCTACAGCTGAAGTAGACATTACACAAAAATCCGGCACCTACACATTTTGGTATAACTCCTCCAATACTGAGGTTGCCGCCTATAAAATAGATTTCTGTACCATTGCTCCCTGTCTTAACAAACATTATGCCTGGCAGTGTGATCAGTATGGTACACGTAATACCCCCACTGAAGCCTATATTTGTGTTACTAGTAAATATTGGGGAAATAAATGTGCGTATTAGGGATCAGTGGGATGGAATTCTGGCCATAGTTATGGATACCAGCCCAAAGAGGCTCTCTCAAGAAAAGACAAATATGGTGAGTCCCTGCTTACCCGTCTTACCCTTCATAGACAAAACAGATGTGATAGTAAATTCATATTAAGCATAAAACATCCCCAGTCTACTGATGCAGGCACCTATGTCCTAGGTGAATCCTTTTTTTTAAACCCATCCCTTACACCATTCTTGTTACAGGATATGTTTAACAATGAAAAGTATGCCCAGCTCAAGCCCCCTAAACCACGCCCCAACCTCTTGAAACCTCATATAACCACCTTCAAGGATATGATGGCCGTTAACAATCCCACCTTTAAAGACACCCTAGCTATTGAAACTGGTTTCTCTGACATCAATTTCTGGTTAGAATGGATGAAGTATAGTGCTAGCAAACATAATAAAAGTAACTGTTATGTCTGTGGCAAATCTAGGCCCCACCTAGGTACAGTGCCCCTTAATATACCCCTAGAACAGGAAAATTGTTTTTTCAGCCTTTTTAATGACACCAAAACAAATGACAGTCAGTGCGAAATGTGGAAAAGGGAATATCCCATATTGTCAAAAAATCCCAACCCAGGAAGCACCATAACCATATATCCTGGAAACTATACCTGTTATACATCTAACACTACCACAGGTAGAAATTTAAAAACCTTCCCACCAGGGTATTGTGCAAATAAAAGAACAACTGTTTTAGTTAACCAAACTAGATCACTAGGTGACATTTATTATATATGTGGGGATATGAAGCTTAGAACTAAATTAGACACACCATGGTATGGTGAGTGTGCCCTGGCCAAAGTCATAATGCCACTCCTAATGATCACCGATGACCCCAATCCTCCCTCTAATACTCCTGCTAATCGAAAGAAAAGAGCACTCCCAGGAGGTAGCTTTGACCCCCACGTATACATTGATGCTATAGGGGTCCCAAGAGGTGTTCCAAATGAGTTCAAAGCTAGAGATGAGGTGGCTGCGGGTTTTGAATCATTGTTTCCTATAGTAACTGTAAATAAAAACGTAGCCTGGATTAATTATATATATTATAATCAACAAAGATTTGTTAATGATACCAAAGATGCTCTTAAAGGTATAGCTGAACAGCTAGAAGCCACTTCCCAAATGACCTTCCAAAATAGAATGGCTCTTGACATGATTCTAGCAGAAAAAGGCGGTACATGTGTTTACATTAGTAAGGTGGAAGGCTGTTGTACATATATTCCTGACAACACTGGTCCTAATGGTAAGGTTACTTTAGCCATAAACAAATTAGAAACCTTTGTAACCCCTCTCTCACCACCCAGGGGTACTTGATACATGTAAGTGCCTCCACCCAGGCTATTGTACTATAAGGCTGACCTGGGAATGCCTTAAAATCCTTATAAGTATATATAATCCTCTAATTAAACCCCACAGTACTAATGGTTTACCTTTTCTTGTTTTCAGGATCCGTGGGCCAACTTCAGATCACTGACACACATAGTAAGTATATTGTACAATTTAATAAGGCATAAATAAATACTATTATTTTGCTTCAATAAGTATATGCATTTAAATAAAATACTACCATACTAATACGTTTCACAAAGACCTATACATGAACTGGTTGCATGCAATACAAAAAAATATACTTTTAAAAAACAACACCCTTAGGTGCTAGAGTGACCCGGGTACTCTTTGACATAGCAATACAATATAAGGGCCCTTACAACACTAGTAACAATTAGTAATTGTATCCTCCTTTGTACCACTACAAGTTAATAGTAAAATTCTCCTCTACTTTCATTGTCTGTTACTAGGAGTGCTCCTTTCAATATTTTAGAATACTGTTGCACTAGCTTGTTGAGAATGTGGTACTATGTTGCCATCTGTGTTTATCCTTGTGCAGGTTAGATAGAAAGTATCTTCTCATTCGTTGTATTACAGATCAGCAGTGGATTAATCCTTCCAATATGGTATAAGTCATAAAAGTGTAGTTTGTAGCTGGATAAGTCTATGCTGAACTTCCTAAATAACTGGACTTATTTATTTTTGGCAACACTATTCCTTGAATACAATTAATGTCCTCTGTAGTTCTGGTCTGTAGTGTCCTCTCTCTCTTTCTCTCTCTCTAGGCAGAGTAAATATAGTCTATCCATTGGTTGCCATAGTATCATATATAAAGACACTAACTGGTAGATACTTAAGTTATTATTAAGTTCAGAATGGTCCAGCTATTAGACCACCCGTCTTCTTACTCTTATCTTTTATATGGAAAAATCCCCTAAACAATATCTTTCTTCCTGTGCCAAAGCCCTCTGGTATTTCTTACACTTGTATTTCACTGTGTATTAGTGCCGACTGTTATGATATATCTCCTCCAGTGGCTAATAATATATATCGCTGGTTTATCGCTGCTAGTCCTTAGAGAGTTTAGCTACTTTAAAACTTTAACATATTCAGCTCCTCCAGCCTTTCCCGCTAATGATGTAGCTTATTGATCTGGGTAAGTCCCTATAATTGTTAATGCAGTCTATCACTGTTGGAGTAGTGTGTAAGTGAAGTGCATGAGGAGTTGGGGTCACTCACGATTCTGTAGTCACTTCACTGTGCTGGCCACTCCCCCGACTCCTCCTCCTGTATAATACTGAGATGTGGGCTGGCTTGAGTCCCCTTCTGGGTTACGCATGGGTCTGCACGGATTGGCTTAACAACGCATGACAGCGTCTAAGGTTGCTATGGACATGTGCCTCTTGCCGACGCCAGCTCTCCTCCGCCCGATCACTGCTCGTGTCTTTGAGCCCTCTGACCTTTGGTATCACGCCGTCGTCTCTGGAAAAGCTGCCACAGCGGTGAGTACAAACAGTAGTACTCGCTCCGCCAATCTTCAGCGCTCCGGCACCAGCCCTGTACTGGCTACATCACCCATGCTCCGCTGGCCGCCGCTATAATCAGCCTTTGTCAGCGGGGCCGGAGATCCAGGTGTGCGCACTCACGGGGGGAACAGCAGACTACCTCACAGCGCAGGTGAGCTCTATTTATACTCACTCACCAGGTGACTCGCGCCAGACCCTCATCCTTCATTGGCCCCCATCATTAGCCTCCTCCAACCAGACTGCACTTTCAGCAGACGCTCGCGGTCAGTCCTACACCTGGCTCGTGAATCCACTCTTCCCGCCCTGCAGGTGATTGCTACAGCAGCACGCGACCGCAGTTAGAGACCTTTTTGTTTGCCGCCTTTACTACCCTGCAGGCTATCTCTATTCACCTCATATTGATCTCTCATTGAACCACATACCCCATCCACACTAAAGTATATATATGTCAGCTACCACATCCCCAATACACGGTCCAACTGCACCAACTACTTATCAATAATATTTACATATATACAAATAAATCTATTTCATATATTTATATTTTATTTACCTCACTTATAATTATGGTACAATGTATTATACCCATTAGATATATATATATATATACACTTCAAGCCTATTAGCTCATAACTAAACAACACTTTCTTTTGTCCTTTATATTTATCAATAAATATTTTAATTGACTATTAAATACTTAAATAAAAATAACATTCCTGTTACACTCTCCCCCTGGTGATCTTTATAGCTCCCATTCACAATTTATAAGATCACCACATCCTCTATCTCTTAATACCCAAAGTAAGGCCAGGTAAGTACTATACTCGGGTTAATCATTTGAGGTAAGTATGCTGGTTTACCTAATTCGGGATACGTTAATATCAATGGAGGTTTCCGTTCCCTTGATGGCCTATTACTCTGCATTATAGTCTCACATTCATCAGGAATCATATTATCACTACAAAAGTCCCTACTTGTGTTAGCATCAGTATCACATATACTCCCTTCTGATGCAAATCCTTTCCCAGATTCTAACCCTCCATTCCCATTATTGATATTAATGACTATATTACAGTCGTTTTCTGGGGAGCTATTATTCATCGCATGAGGGGTGGCACCATCAGAGGGGTACGGAACAGAGCTATCAGTATCCCCATTATAGTAGAAATACCCTGGGCCTTGTTCCCTTTCATTAGCATCCTCATCACAACCTACTGGGATTTCTGATAATTTGGATTGACCTTGGGAAGAGCGTAAGTTACTACCATTTCTCCAATTAGATCTTGTGAGTAGCTCATCTTCAGTAACATCTGGAAGACGAAGATCTTGTGCTATAGGCAAAAGATGCTGTCGGTGGTACGTAAGAACTGGTCCCTCCCCCGATTCTGACCTTAATTTATAGACTGGTATATTGGGTAGTTGATCTACTACCACATATGGATTAGGCCTCCATCGATAAGCTAGTTTTTGTCGTCTTGGAATTCCTAATTGCTGTATTAATACCCGATCCCCTATTCTTAATACATTCTCTTTTACTTGCAGGTCATATCTAATCTTGTTCTTAGCCCCAGCTTTTTTTGACGCTTCCTGCGCTAATTTATGGGCATCTCTAAGCTCTCTTCGTAATTTAATTATATACTGTGAATGAGTTTGCCCATTGGCATCATGGGAGGGAAGACCTAGTGAAACATCTATGGGCAATCGGGCTTCCCGCCCAAACATCAATTCATATGGGGAGTACCCAGTGGATTCATTCTTAGTGCAATTGTAGGAATGAACCAAATGACATATCTTCCTATTCCATTGAGTTCTACCCTTTGGATCCAGTGTACCCATCATATTGAGCAAGGTACGATTAAAACGCTCCGGCTGTGGGTTACCCTGTGGATGATAAGGGGTAGTTCTAGATTTTTTTATCCCACAGCACAGACAAAGTTCCTGAATAATTTTTCCTTCAAAATCACGCCCCTGGTCGGAGTGCAATCTAGTTGGTAGCCCATAGTGGACAAAGAACCGTTCCCATAGGGTCTTGGCTACTGTAGCCGCCTTTTGGTCAGGGGTAACATAGGCCTGAGCATAGCGGGTAAAGTGATCCGTTACTACAAGAATGTTACACCTTTTCCCTGGTGATGTTTCTAATGATAAATAATCAATACAGACTAGATCCATAGGACCCTGGCTTTTAAGAGTCACAAGGGGAGAAGACTTAGTGGGAAAAGTCTTCCTCAATACACAACTACCACAGGTTTTACAGTAATTTGCAATATCCTGTTCCATAAATGGCCAGTAAAAACGGTCATTGATCAATCCTGCTGTCTTATCCACCCCAAGATGACCATGCTGATCATGTAATGAATTTAAAATAGTGGCCCTATAACATTGTGGAGCAATCAATTGAAATTTTGTTTTTCCATTTGATTTAACCAATTTACGGTACAGTATACCGTTCTTCACAACCAGTTGCTTGACATGTCTCATCATCAACTTGGAAGCAGGTGTCATAGCGCCTATATCACAGTCAGCACCACCTGACTCAATACAGCGTATGACAACAGAGATATCTGAATCACTCCGTTGATCCATACGGACTTTTTCTTTACCTATGCATGAAAGGCCTCCTAATTCTAATTGACTTAACCAACAGTAAGCCAGGGGTAATGCCTTTTCAGAGGCTCCAAGGGCACTAATGCTTTCCCTGATCTCTTCCTTTTGGCATCGTATAGTAAAGCACAATCCTTTAATGGTTGTTGCAGGAACTTCAATCCACTCTGACCTATTAGGTTCACTCTCGATTCTTGTCAACCTAGACAAAGAATCTGCATCTATGTTATTGATGCCTGGACGATATTTAATTTTAAAATCATAGATAGAAAGTGCAGATAACCATCTGTGCCCTGTGGCATCTAATTTGGCGGTGGTAAGCACATATGTCAGGGGATTATTGTCAGTGAATACCTCAAAGCTGGCTCCATATAGATACTCATGGAATCTATCAGCTACAGCCCATTTAAGAGCAAGGAATTCTAGCTTGTGTACTGGATATCTCCTCTCACTATTGGACAATCCCCGGCTAATATAAGATATAGGTTGTAATTTTTCTTCATGAGGTTGATACAATACTGCCCCTAGGCCATCAAAGGACGCATCCACATGTAGTACATAAGGTATTGTCGGATCAGCATATGCCAATACAGGGGTATTGGTAAGACTCCATTTTAACTTGAGGAAGGCCTCTTCACATTGGCTTGTCCATCTATCCCCAAATTCTTCAGATGGTTTAAAATAACCCCCCCTTTTAGACGGTTTGACCAGTACGGTTTTACCAACAGGTGGATATCCCTTGGTTAATTCATTAAGCGGGCGACATATCACCGAATAATAGGGTACAAAGCGGCGGTAATACCCACAAAACCCTAAGAAAGATCTTAATTCCTTCAGCCTTGTGGGTCTGGGCCAACTATTCACAGCTTCCACCTTAGTGGGATCAGTGGAAATACCATGTCGGCTCACAACATGTCCCAAAAAAATAACAGAGGGCTGACAGAGCTTACACTTATCTATAGAAAGTTTTAGCCCTTTTTTTAGTAATCTATCCAGTACTTTAATCAGACGATGATTATGTTCCTGCAAAGAGGATCCAAATACGATGATATCATCAAGGTAAACCAATACCTCACGGTAATTCATATCACCCACTGTTTGTTCCATGATCCTCTGGAAGGTAGCCGGGGCACCCTTAATACCCTGAGGCATCTTTAAAAACTCAAAGAAACCTAAAGGGCAGATAAATGCAGTCTTCTCTCTATCATGGGGACTCATAGGTATTTGATAATACCCACTCCTGAGATCCAGCACTGTAAACCACCTACTTCCCTGCAGACAGTCCAATGCCTCCTCTATCCTAGGAACAGTGTATTGATCTGGTACTGTGCGTTGGTTAAGCTTCCGATAATCAATACACATTCTGATATTGCCATTTTTTTTCCGAGCCACTACTATAGGGGAGGCATATGGACTCTCAGAATGCTGAATAACTTCAGTTTCCAGCAAAGTTCGGAGATGCTGTCTAACATCCTCCAAATCCGCAGGGGCAAGTCGGCGTGATCTCTCCCTGAAGGGAGTCTCATCAGTAAGTTTAATACAGTGTTCCACACCTGCCGCTTTACCCAAGTCCCATTCCCCAAGAGAAAAGACATGCTGCCTTTTCACCAATTCCTTACATAGAGCATCTCGCTCTGCCAGCCCAAGGTCACTCCCCTGGAAACATGGAATTAAATCGCCCAGCGATAGACCCCGAGCCAAAGAGGATTCCCTGTGCCCAGACTCTATTTCCGGGGAATCAGTAATGTGAGTAAACATGGTAGCAGCCATAGTTTCCCTACTCATTTTTAAACACCAATCACTGAGAACTTTGAATAAGTGAGCATTAGTTCCTATAATCACCGGCATCGCGGTCTTATCCCCTGGTGACTCTGGGCATACCAGAGCAATGAAAGGTAATGGTTCTGACACACCAATGAATTCCGTTGGGAATTCTATATTGACTAGTACATAACCCAAATATGGGTATTTCTGGTCACTTAACCCCCAGATTACCAATCCTTCCAAGGGCATAATAGGAACATCAGAGAGATAGTGTCTATACCAGTGCTCAAATATAATGGATACCTGGGACCCACTGTCTAATAATACAGGACAGGGATGTCCATTCAATTTAACGACCACACGAGGAGCAGGTCCAATCATACCATCAGGGATAGAACTACTCCACTGGGCACTCCCCATTGAATCTACATCTAATTTCTGGGAGACGGCGAGGGGCCCGCCAACCTCCCACTGTCGTTTCCCTGAAAAGAAACATTATCTAACTGACCATTAGTTCCAGCTTCAGGGGTACTCCAGCCAAAGGGACAGTTCACTACCCTATGCCCCATCTGTCCACATCGGAAACACCCCCTTGATGTAACATCTCTACTTCCCCTAAACGTTCCCCTACCATTGGTAAGCCCTCTAGTAGAATTACGGGAAGCTACATTGGACGGTGCCACCCTTTGGTTTAATGCCAGAATAAGCTGGTCCATTTTTTTATTTTGTTCCTCTACCAAAGTGAGTAACTTGTCATCCCGTGACACTTGAGCCTCAGGGGAGGGTACTACAACTTTTACAGCTTTGGTATGGGTTTTCTCCCTATTTGTAATTAAAGCTTCTTCCTGGGTAATTTCCTTAATTAAATCATTAAGGGTGGGACTTCCTAACAATAACGAAGTACACCGCAATCGCTGAGCAACAGGGTCAGTCGTTAATGCTCCTCGAATTACTTGGGTCAACCTACTACTATTAACCTCAGCAGGAGATAATCCTCCCTTATCTACTATTTTATAAATTATTTTATCCAACCTATATACATATTGCGACAACTTTTCCCCTATCTTTTGATATGTATGGTTGAATCTAGCAACCAAATCACCTACGTCTTCTAAGGTCCCATAGGTGTATTCTAAAGCCTGGAAGTAGTCAGCCACAGTAGCCTCAGGATTACTCTTTCTAGTGGCCTGAATGATTCCCATGGCAGGTCCCCGTAAACTTTCTACAATTCTTTGCTTCTTTATGTGATCGGGGCAATGCCACTCTTCCGACTGCTGTATAGCTGCTTCCCTCCAGGCTTCATAAGGTTCCTCACCAGTAGGTACAGGAAGCATTCCTGAGAAAATCCTCAATCGTCTATAGCTACCCTCGTAATGCCACCTTTCTAATTGATGTACTACTTTATCAGCTATAACTTCCAATTGATTCCCTAACTTTTCTTCAATACCTGGTGATTGACTACTTTCTCCCCTAGCTGCAGAAAGATCTCCTCTATCCGGAGATGACAAATCACCCTCAATTAAGGGTTCAGCAGCCCTTTCACTGCTATCCTTTTCAGGCCATATAATTTTCCACCTGCGGTCTGGGTTAGATCTCACAGCCACCACCTTAGGCAACAACTCAGACTCTAAATCTTGGCTAGTAGATATTAATACAGCGCACAACTCTCCACTTTCCCTAAACTGCTTATCAGCAATCTTTGGTTGTTTTACCCCAAACAAAAATAACATCTCTGTCATAATTGTTCCCTCGGTGGTGTCGGTGAGATCCCCACATAATATAAAACTCCTTTCTGGATTCACTCCCTTTCTTGTACACCAATTAAAGGCTTCACTACTTGTATATTGATTCATTTTGGTTACTGTGCTTCACTTACTCCTGAGTATATTAGAAAAAGTATCTCACGCGGTGCCTCCAAATGTAACCCCTCTCTCACCACCCAGGGGTACTTGATACATGTAAGTGCCTCCACCCAGGCTATTGTACTATAAGGCTGACCTGGGAATGCCTTAAAATCCTTATAAGTATATATAATCCTCTAATTAAACCCCACAGTACTAATGGTTTACCTTTTCTTGTTTTCAGGATCCGTGGGCCAACTTCAGATCACTGACACACATAGTAAGTATATTGTACAATTTAATAAGGCATAAATAAATACTATTATTTTGCTTCAATAAGTATATGCATTTAAATAAAATACTACCATACTAATACGTTTCACAAAGACCTATACATGAACTGGTTGCATGCAATACAAAAAAATATACTTTTAAAAAACAACACCCTTAGGTGCTAGAGTGACCCGGGTACTCTTTGACATAGCAATACAATATAAGGGCCCTTACAACACTAGTAACAATTAGTAATTGTATCCTCCTTTGTACCACTACAAGTTAATAGTAAAATTCTCCTCTACTTTCATTGTCTGTTACTAGGAGTGCTCCTTTCAATATTTTAGAATACTGTTGCACTAGCTTGTTGAGAATGTGGTACTATGTTGCCATCTGTGTTTATCCTTGTGCAGGTTAGATAGAAAGTATCTTCTCATTCGTTGTATTACAGATCAGCAGTGGATTAATCCTTCCAATATGGTATAAGTCATAAAAGTGTAGTTTGTAGCTGGATAAGTCTATGCTGAACTTCCTAAATAACTGGACTTATTTATTTTTGGCAACACTATTCCTTGAATACAATTAATGTCCTCTGTAGTTCTGGTCTGTAGTGTCCTCTCTCTCTTTCTCTCTCTCTAGGCAGAGTAAATATAGTCTATCCATTGGTTGCCATAGTATCATATATAAAGACACTAACTGGTAGATACTTAAGTTATTATTAAGTTCAGAATGGTCCAGCTATTAGACCACCCGTCTTCTTACTCTTATCTTTTATATGGAAAAATCCCCTAAACAATATCTTTCTTCCTGTGCCAAAGCCCTCTGGTATTTCTTACACTTGTATTTCACTGTGTATTAGTGCCGACTGTTATGATATATCTCCTCCAGTGGCTAATAATATATATCGCTGGTTTATCGCTGCTAGTCCTTAGAGAGTTTAGCTACTTTAAAACTTTAACATATTCAGCTCCTCCAGCCTTTCCCGCTAATGATGTAGCTTATTGATCTGGGTAAGTCCCTATAATTGTTAATGCAGTCTATCACTGTTGGAGTAGTGTGTAAGTGAAGTGCATGAGGAGTTGGGGTCACTCACGATTCTGTAGTCACTTCACTGTGCTGGCCACTCCCCCGACTCCTCCTCCTGTATAATACTGAGATGTGGGCTGGCTTGAGTCCCCTTCTGGGTTACGCATGGGTCTGCACGGATTGGCTTAACAACGCATGACAGCGTCTAAGGTTGCTATGGACATGTGCCTCTTGCCGACGCCAGCTCTCCTCCGCCCGATCACTGCTCGTGTCTTTGAGCCCTCTGACCTATGGTATCACGCCGTCGTCTCTGGAAAAGCTGCCACAGCGGTGAGTACAAACAGTAGTACTCGCTCCGCCAATCTTCAGCGCTCCGGCACCAGCCCTGTACTGGCTACATCACCCATGCTCCGCTGGCCGCCGCTATAATCAGCCTTTGTCAGCGGGGCCGGAGATCCAGGTGTGCGCACTCACGGGGGGAACAGCAGACTACCTCACAGCGCAGGTGAGCTCTATTTATACTCACTCACCAGGTGACTCGCGCCAGACCCTCATCCTTCATTGGCCCCCATCATTAGCCTCCTCCAACCAGACTGCACTTTCAGCAGACGCTCGCGGTCAGTCCTACACCTGGCTCGTGAATCCACTCTTCCCGCCCTGCAGGTGATTGCTACAGCAGCACGCGACCGCAGTTAGAGACCTTTTTGTTTGCCGCCTTTACTACCCTGCAGGCTATCTCTATTCACCTCATATTGATCTCTCATTGAACCACATACCCCATCCACACTAAAGTATATATATGTCAGCTACCACATCCCCAATACACGGTCCAACTGCACCAACTACTTATCAATAATATTTACATATATACAAATAAATCTATTTCATATATTTATATTTTATTTACCTCACTTATAATTATGGTACAATGTATTATACCCATTAGATATATATATATATACACTTCAAGCCTATTAGCTCATAACTAAACAACACTTTCTTTTGTCCTTTATATTTATCAATAAATATTTTAATTGACTATTAAATACTTAAATAAAAATAACATTCCTGTTACACCTTATCCATAGAACTTAAGAAAAATTCAGGTGTTGATAACCCATGGAGCCAATATTTTGGGTGGATTGAAAATTGGAAACAGGCTCTTGTGCAAATAAGTATATTCATAATAATAACTTTAATCTTTATAGGTCTCATAGTTTATTGTGTGATTCCCTGTGGAAAGAAACTCACATCTAAAGGTATTGACACAGTCTTGATGTATTATGATGTTACCACTAGCCCCATCACCTCCTCTGATAGCAAAGGCCCCGATGATTATGTTCAATATCTAAAAAATTGGAGAAACAAAAAGGGGGCTCTACAGAAGAATCATGTCGTATAACAATCATGATTCTAAGAGGGGATTGAAGGGTTAAATCTCCTCTGTCATTGTGCATTGTGTAAATATTGTTTCTTTTTCTTTTGCCTTGGATTTAGCTTGCATTGCATAAAATAAATATAGCTCCACCCATAGTTTGTTGGGAACTGTGTGAAATCACCACCCCTAGATGAAGTACTAGGCTGTATCCTACATCCCCCCCATGTAGCCTGTTTTATCCCTCCTATGCAGTAAAGTTAAACCAATAAAGTATTTACTTTTGCCTACCCCTCCCTGGACATTCCAATCCCTCCCTAGACAATGATGCCTTATATACCATTGTTATGAACAATAAACGCAGAGTGATTCTTAACTACATGGTGTCGTGTATTATCTGTAACGTTAAGGATTGCTCTCACTGACGTCAGTGGCCATCACATCGAGGTAATCAAAGAGAGGTAGGGATCCTTTCACTCTCCCCCCCTACACCCGGTACCAGTGATCCAGGGATTGTTATTGTGCAGTAATATAGCGGCTCTCCCCCCCTACACCCGGTACCAGTGATCCAGGGATTGTTATTGTGCAGTAATATAGCTGCTCTCCCCCCCTACACCCAGTACCAGTGATCCGGGGATTGTTATTGTGCAGTAATATAGCGGCTCTCCCCCTCTACAACCGGTACCAGTGATCCAGGGATTGTTATTGTGCAGTAATATAGCGGCTCCCCCCCCCCCCTACACCCGGTACCAGTGATCCAGGGATTGTTATTGTGCAGTAATATAGCGGCTCCCACCCCTACACCCGGTACCAGTGATCCAGGGATTGTTATTGTGCAGTAATATAGCGGCTCTCCCCCCCTACACCCGGTACCAGTGATCCAGGAATTGTTATTGTGCAGTAATATAGCGGCTCTCCCCCCCTACACCCGGTACCAGTGATCCAGGGATTGTTATTGTGCAGTAATATAGCGGCTCTATCCCCTACACCCGATACCAGTGATCCAGGGATTGTTATTGTGCAGTAATATAGCGGCTCTCCCCCCCTACACCCGGTACCAGTGATCCGGGGATTGTTATTGTGCAGTAATATAGCGGCTCTCCCCCCCTACACCCGGTACCAGTGATCCAGGGATTGTTATTGTGCAGTAATAGAGCGGCTCTCCCCTCTACACCCGGTACCAGTGATCCAGGGATTGTTATTGTGCAGTAATATAGCGGCTCTATCCCCTACACCCGATACCAGTGATCCAGGGATTGTTATTGTGCAGTAATATAGCGGCTCTCCCCCCCTACACCCGGTACCAGTGATCCAGGGATTGTTATTGTGCAGTAATATAGCGGCTCTCCCCCCCTACACCCGGTACCAGTGATCCAGGGATTGTTATTGTGCAGTAATATAGCGGCTCTCCCCCCCTACACCCGGTACCAGTGATCCAGGGATTGTTATTGTGCAGTAATATAGCGGCTCTCCCCTCTACACCCGGTACCAGTGATCCAGGGATTGTTATTGTGCAGTAATATAGCGGCTCTCCCCCCCCTACACCCGGTACCAGTGATCCAGGGATTGTTATTGTGCAGTAATATAGCGGCTCTCCCCTCTACACCCGGTACCAGTGATCCAGGGATTGTTATTGTGCAGTAATATAGCGGCTCTCCCCCCCTACACCCGGTACCAGTGATCCAGGGATTGTTATTGTGCAGTAATATAGCGGCTCTCCCCCCCTACACCCGGTACTAGTGATCCAGGGATTGTTATTGTACAGTAATATAGCGGCTCCCCCCCCCTACACCCGATACCAGTGATCCAGGGATTGTTATTGTGCAGTAATATAGCGGCTCTCCCCACTACACCCGGTACCAGTGATCCAGGGATTGTTATTGTGCAGTAATATAGCGGCTCTCCCCCCTACACCCGGTACCAGTGATCCAGGGATTGTTATTGTGCAGTAATATAGCGGCTCTCCCCTCTACACCCGGTACCAGTGATCCAGGGATTGTTATTGAGCAGTAATATAGCGGCTCTCCCCCCTACACCCGGTACCAGTGATCCAGGGATTGTTATTGTGCAGTAATATAGCGGCTCTCCCCCCCTTACACCCGGTACCAGTGATCCAGGGATTGTTATTGTGCAGTAATATAGCGGCTCTCCCCCCTACACCCGGTACCAGTGATCCAGGGATTGTTATTGTGCAGTAATATAGCGGCTCTCTCCGCTCTACACCCGGTACCAGTGATCCAGGGATTGTTATTGTGCAGTAATATAGCGGCTCTCCCCCCTACACCCGGTACCAGTGATCCGGGGATTGTTATTGTGTAGTAATATAGCGGCTCTCCCCCTCTACATCCGGTACCAGTGATCCAGGGATTGTTATTGTGCAGTAATATAGCGGCTCTATCCCCTACACCCGGTACCAGTGATCCAGGGATTGTTATTGTGCAGTAATATAGCGGCTCTCCCCTCTACACCCGGTACCAGTGATCCAGGGATTGTTATTGTGCAGTAATATAGCGGCTCTATCCCCTACACCCGATACCAGTGATCCAGGGATTGTTATTGTGCAGTAATATAGCGGCTCTATCCCCTACACCCGATACCAGTGATCCAGGGATTGTTATTGTGCAGTAATATAGCGGCTCTCCCCCCCTACACCCGGTACCAGTGATCCAGGGATTGTTATTGTGCAGTAATATAGCGGCTCTCCCCCCCTACACCCGGTACCAGTGATCCAGGGATTGTTATTGTGCAGTAATATAGCTGCTCTCCCCCCCCTACACCCAGTACCAGTGATCCAGGGATTGTTATTGTGCAGTAATATAGCGGCTCTCCCCCTCTACAACCGGTACCAGTGATCCAGGGATTGTTATTGTGCAGTAATATAGCGGCTCTCCCCCCCCCTACACCCGGTACCAGTGATCCAGGGATTGTTATTGTGCAGTAATATAGCGGCTCTCCCCCCCTACACCCGGTACCAGTGATCCAGGGATTGTTATTGTGCAGTAATATAGCGGCTCTCCCCCCCTACACCCGGTACCAGTGATCCAGGGATTGTTATTGTGCAGTAATATAGCGGCTCTCCCCTCTACACCCGGTACCAGTGATCCAGGGATTGTTATTGTGCAGTAATATAGCGGCTCTCCCCCCCCTACACCCGGTACCAGTGATCCAGGGATTGTTATTGTGCAGTAATATAGCGGCTCTCCCCTCTACACCCGGTACCAGTGATCCAGGGATTGTTATTGTGCAGTAATATAGCGGCTCTCCCCCCCTACACCCGGTACCAGTGATCCAGGGATTGTTGTTGTGCAGTAATATAGCGGCTCTCCCCCCCTACACCCGGTACCAGTGATCCAGGGATTGTTGTTGTGCAGTAATATAGCGGCTCTCCCCCCCTACACCCGGTACCAGTGATCCAGGGATTGTTGTTGTGCAGTAATATAGCGGCTCTCCCCCCCTACACCCGGTACTAGTGATCCAGGGATTGTTATTGTACAGTAATATAGCGGCTCCCCCCCCCTACACCCGATACCAGTGATCCAGGGATTGTTATTGTGCAGTAATATAGCGGCTCTCCCCACTACACCCGGTACCAGTGATCCAGGGATTGTTATTGTGCAGTAATATAGCGGCTCTCCCCCCTACACCCGGTACCAGTGATCCAGGGATTGTTATTGTGCAGTAATATAGCGGCTCTCCCCTCTACACCCGGTACCAGTGATCCAGGGATTGTTATTGAGCAGTAATATAGCGGCTCTCCCCCCTACACCCGGTACCAGTGATCCAGGGATTGTTATTGTGCAGTAATATAGCGGCTCTCCCCCCCTTACACCCGGTACCAGTGATCCAGGGATTGTTATTGTGCAGTAATATAGCGGCTCTCCCCCCTACACCCGGTACCAGTGATCCAGGGATTGTTATTGTGCAGTAATATAGCGGCTCTCTCCGCTCTACACCCGGTACCAGTGATCCAGGGATTGTTATTGTGCAGTAATATAGCGGCTCTCCCCCCTACACCCGGTACCAGTGATCCAGGGATTGTTATTGTGTAGTAATATAGCGGCTCTCCCCCTCTACATCCGGTACCAGTGATCCAGGGATTGTTATTGTGCAGTAATATAGCGGCTCTATCCCCTACACCCGGTACCAGTGATCCAGGGATTGTTATTGTGCAGTAATATAGCGGCTCTCCCCTCTACACCCGGTACCAGTGATCCAGGGATTGTTATTGTGCAGTAATATAGCGGCTCTATCCCCTACACCCGATACCAGTGATCCAGGGATTGTTATTGTGCAGTAATATAGCGGCTCTATCCCCTACACCCGATACCAGTGATCCAGGGATTGTTATTGTGCAGTAATATAGCGGCTCTCCCCCCCTACACCCGGTACCAGTGATCCAGGGATTGTTATTGTGCAGTAATATAGCGGCTCTCCCCCCCTACACCCGGTACCAGTGATCCAGGGATTGTTATTGTGCAGTAATATAGCTGCTCTCCCCCCCTACACCCAGTACCAGTGATCCAGGGATTGTTATTGTGCAGTAATATAGCGGCTCTCCCCCTCTACAACCGGTACCAGTGATCCAGGGATTGTTATTGTGCAGTAATATAGCGGCTCCCCCCCCCCCCCTACACCCGGTACCAGTGATCCAGGGATTGTTATTGTGCAGTAATATAGCGGCTCCCACCCCTACACCCGGTACCAGTGATCCAGGGATTGTTATTGTGCAGTAATATAGCGGCTCTCCCCCCCTACACCCGGTACCAGTGATCCAGGAATTGTTATTGTGCAGTAATATAGCGGCTCTCCCCCCCTACACCCGGTACCAGTGATCCAGGGATTGTTATTGTGCAGTAATATAGCGGCTCTATCCCCTACACCCGATACCAGTGATCCAGGGATTGTTATTGTGCAGTAATATAGCGGCTCTCCCCCCCTACACCCGGTACCAGTGATCCGGGGATTGTTATTGTGCAGTAATATAGCGGCTCTCCCCCCCTACACCCGGTACCAGTGAACCAGGGATTGTTATTGTGCAGTAATAGAGCGGCTCTCCCCTCTACACCCGGTACCAGTGATCCAGGGATTGTTATTGTGCAGTAATATAGCGGCTCTATCCCCTACACCCGATACCAGTGATCCAGGGATTGTTATTGTGCAGTAATATAGCGGCTCTCCCCCCCTACACCCGGTACCAGTGATCCAGGGATTGTTATTGTGCAGTAATATAGCGGCTCTCCCCCCCTACACCCGGTACCAGTGATCCAGGGATTGTTATTGTGCAGTAATATAGCGGCTCTCCCCCCCTACACCCGGTACCAGTGATCCAGGGATTGTTATTGTGCAGTAATATAGCGGCTCTCCCCTCTACACCCGGTACCAGTGATCCAGGGATTGTTATTGTGCAGTAATATAGCGGCTCTCCCCCCTACACCCGGTACCAGTGATCCAGGGATTGTTATTGTGCAGTAATATAGCGGCTCTCCCCCCTACACCCGGTACCAGTGATCCAGGGATTGTTATTGTGCAGTAATATAGCGGCTCTCCCCCCTACACCCGGTACCAGTGATCCAGGGATTGTTATTGTGCAGTAATATAGCGGCTCTCCCCCCTACACCCGGTACCAGTGATCCAGGGATTGTTATTGTGCAGTAATATAGCGGCTCTCCCCTCTACACCCGGTACCAGTGATCCAGGGATTGTTATTGAGCAGTAATATAGCGGCTCTCCCCCCTACACCCGGTACCAGTGATCCAGGGATTGTTATTGTGCAGTAATATAGCGGCTCTCCCCCCCTTACACCCGGTACCAGTGATCCAGGGATTGTTATTGTGCAGTAATATAGCGGCTCTCCCCCCTACACCCGGTACCAGTGATCCAGGGATTGTTATTGTGCAGTAATATAGCGGCTCTCTCCGCTCTACACCCGGTACCAGTGATCCAGGGATTGTTATTGTGCAGTAATATAGCGGCTCTCCCCCCCTACACCCGGTACCAGTGATCCGGGGATTGTTATTGTGTAGTAATATAGCGGCTCTCCCCCTCTACATCCGGTACCAGTGATCCAGGGATTGTTATTGTGCAGTAATATAGTGGCTCTATCCCCTACACCCGGTACCAGTGATCCAGGGATTGTTATTGTGCAGTAATATAGCGGCTCTCCCCTCTACACCCGGTACCAGTGATCCAGGGATTGTTATTGTGCAGTAATATAGCGGCTCTATCCCCTACACCCGATACCAGTGATCCAGGGATTGTTATTGTGCAGTAATATAGCGGCTCTATCCCCTACACCCGATACCAGTGATCCAGGGATTGTTATTGTGCAGTAATATAGCGGCTCTCCCCCCCTACACCCAGTACCAGTGATCCAGGGATTGTTATTGTGCAGTAATATAGCTGCTCTCCCCCCCCTACACCCAGTACCAGTGATCCAGGGATTGTTATTGTGCAGTAATATAGCGGCTCTCCCCCCTCTACAACCGGTACCAGTGATCCAGGGATTGTTATTGTGCAGTAATATAGCGGCTCTCCCCCCCCCCTACACCCGGTACCAGTGATCCAGGGATTGTTATTGTGCAGTAATATAGCGGCTCTCCCCCCCTACACCCGGTACCAGTGATCCAGGGATTGTTATTGTGCAGTAATATAGCGGCTCTCCCCCCCCTACACCCGGTACCAGTGATCCAGGGATTGTTATTGTGCAGTAATATAGCGGCTCTCCCCCTCTACACCCGGTACCAGTGATCCAGGGATTGTTATTGTGCAGTAATATAGCGGCTCTCCCCCCCCTACACCCGGTACCAGTGATCCAGGGATTGTTATTGTGCAGTAATATAGCGGCTCTCCCCTCTACAACCCGGTACCAGTGATCCAGGGATTGTTATTGTGCAGTAATATAGCGGCTCTCCCCCCCTACACCCGGTACCAGTGATCCAGGGATTGTTGTTGTGCAGTAATATAGCGGCTCTCCCCCCCCTACACCCGGTACCAGTGATCCAGGGATTGTTGTTGTGCAGTAATATAGCGGCTCTCCCCCCCTACACCCCGGTACCAGTGATCCAGGGATTGTTGTTGTGCAGTAATATAGCGGCTCTCCCCCCCTACACCCGGTACTAGTGATCCAGGGATTGTTATTGTACAGTAATATAGCGGCTCCCCCCCCCTACACCCGATACCAGTGATCCAGGGATTGTTATTGTGCAGTAATATAGCGGCTCTCCCCACTACACCCGGTACCAGTGATCCAGGGATTGTTATTGTGCAGTAATATAGCGGCTCTCCCCCCTACACCCGGTACCAGTGATCCAGGGATTGTTATTGTGCAGTAATATAGCGGCTCTCCCCTCTACACCCGGTACCAGTGATCCAGGGATTGTTATTGAGCAGTAATATAGCGGCTCTCCCCCCCTACACCCGGTACCAGTGATCCAGGGATTGTTATTGTGCAGTAATATAGCGGCTCTCCCCCCCCTTACACCCGGTACCAGTGATCCAGGGATTGTTATTGTGCAGTAATATAGCGGCTCTCCCCCCCTACACCCGGTACCAGTGATCCAGGGATTGTTATTGTGCAGTAATATAGCGGCTCTCTCCCGCTCTACACCCGGTACCAGTGATCCAGGGATTGTTATTGTGCAGTAATATAGCGGCTCTCCCCCCTACACCCGGTACCAGTGATCCAGGGATTGTTATTGTGCAGTAATATAGCGGCTCTCCCCCTCTACATCCGGTACCAGTGATCCAGGGATTGTTATTGTGCAGTAATATAGCGGCTCTATCCCCTACACCCGGTACCAGTGATCCAGGGATTGTTATTGTGCAGTAATATAGCGGCTCTCCCCCTCTACACCCGGTACCAGTGATCCAGGGATTGTTATTGTGCAGTAATATAGCGGCTCTATCCCCTACACCCGATACCAGTGATCCAGGGATTGTTATTGTGCAGTAATATAGCGGCTCTATCCCCTACTACACCCGATACCAGTGATCCAGGGATTGTTATTGTGCAGTAATATAGCGGCTCTCCCCCCCCTACACCCGGTACCAGTGATCCAGGGATTGTTATTGTGCAGTAATATAGCGGCTCTCCCCCCCTACACCCGGTACCAGTGATCCAGGGATTGTTATTGTGCAGTAATATAGCTGCTCTCCCCCCCCTACACCCAGTACCAGTGATCCAGGGATTGTTATTGTGCAGTAATATAGCGGCTCTCCCCCTCTACAACCGGTACCAGTGATCCAGGGATTGTTATTGTGCAGTAATATAGCGGCTCTCCCCCCCCCCTACACCCGGTACCAGTGATCCAGGGATTGTTATTGTGCAGTAATATAGCGGCTTCCCACCCCTACACCCGGTACCAGT
>NC_086444.1:4223140-4328140 GCF_028390025.1 Pseudophryne corroboree
AGCGGCTCTCCCCCTACACCCGGTACCAGTGATCCAGGGATTGTTATTGTGCAGTAATATAGCGGCTCTCCCCCTCTACACCCGGTACCAGTGATCCAGGGATTGTTATTGTGCAGTAATATAGCGGCTCCCCCCCCCTATACCCGGTACCAGTGATTGTTATTGTGCAGTAAATATAGCGGCTCTCCCCGCTACACCCGGTACCAGTGATCCAGGGATTGTTATTGTGCAGTAATATAGCGGCTCTCCCCTCTACACCCGGTACCAGTGATCCAGGGATTGTTTATTGTGCAGTAATATAGCGGCTCTCCCCCCCTACACCCGGTACCAGTGATCCAGGGATTGTTATTGTGCAGTAATATAGCGGCTCTCCCCTCTACACCCGGTACCAGTGATCCAGGGATTGTTATTGTGCAGTAATATAGCGGCTCTCCCCCCTTTACACCCGGTACCAGTGATCCAGGGATTGTTATTGTGCAGTAATATAGCGGCTCTCCCCTCTACACCCGGTACCAGTGATCCAGGGATTGTTATTGTGCAGTAATATAGCGGCTCTCCCCCCCCTACACCTGGTACCAGTGACTTAGGGATTGTTATTGTGCAGTAATATAGCGGCTCTCCCCCTCCTACACCCGGTACCAGTGATCCAGGGATTGTTATTGTGCAGTAATATAGCGGCTCTCCCCCCCTACACCCGGTACCAGTGATCCAGGGATTGTTATTGTGCAGTAATATAGCGGCTCTCACCCCCAACACCCGGTACCAGTGATCCAGGGATTGTTATTGTGCAGTAATATAGCGGCTCTCCCCCCTACACCCTGGTACCAGTGATCCAGGGATTGTTATTGTGCAGTAATATAGCGTCTCGCCCCCCTACACCCGGTACCAGTGATCCAGGGATTGTTATTGTGCAGTAATATAGCGGCTCTCCCCTCTATTCCCGGTACCAGTGATCCAGGGATTGTTATTGTGCAGTAATATAGCGGCTCCCCCCCCCTACACCCGGTACCAGTTATCCAGGGATTGTTATTGTGCAGTAATATAGCGGCTCTCCCCTCTACACCCCGGTACCAGTGATCCAGGGATTGTTATTGTGCAGTAATATAGCGGCTCTATCCCCTACACCCGATACCAGTGATCCAGGGATTGTTATTGTGCAGTAATATAGCGGCTCTCCCCCCCTACACCCGGTACCAGTGATGCAGGGATTGTTATTGTGCAGTAATATAGCGGCCTCTCCCCTCTACACCCGGTACCAGTGATCCAGGGATTGTTATTGTGCAGTAATATAGCGGCTCTCCCCCCCCTACACCCGGTACCAGTGATCCAGGGGATTGTTATTGTGCAGTAATATAGCGGCTCTCCCCCCCTACACCCGGTACCAGTGATCCAGGGATTGTTATTGTGCAGTAATATAGCGGCTCTCCCTTCTACACCCGGTACCAGTGATCCAGGGATTGTTATTGTGCAGTAATATAGCGGCTCTCCCCCCCCTACACCCGGTACCAGTGATCCAGGGATTGTTATTGTGCAGTAATATAGCGGCTCTCCCCCCCTACACCCGGTACCAGTGATCCAGGGATTGTTATTGTGCAGTAATATAGCGGATCCCCCCTCCTACACCCGGTACCAGTGATCCAGGGATTGTTATTGTGCAGTAATATAGCGGCTCTCCCCCCTACACCCGGTACCAGTGATTGTTATTGTGCAGTAATATAGCGGCTCTCCCCCCCCCCCTACACCCGGTACCAGTGATCCAGGGATTGTTATTGTGCAGTAATATAGCGGCTCGCCCCCCCTACACCCGGTTACCAGTTGATCCAGGGATTGTTATTGTGCAGTAATATAGCGGCTCTCCCCCCCCTACACCCGGTACCAGTGATCCAGGGATTGTTATTGTGCAGTAATATAGCGGCTCTCCCCCCTCTACACTCGGTACCAGTGATCCAGGGATTGTTATTGTGCAGTAATATAGCGGCTCTCCCCCAAACACCCGGTACCAGTGATCCAGGGATTGTTATTGTGCAGTAATATAGTGTCTCTCCCCCCCCTACACCCGGTACCAGTGATCCAGGGACTGTTATTGTGCAGTAATGTAGCGGCTCTCCCCCCCTACACCCGGTACCAGTGATCCAGGGATTGTTATTGTGCAGTAATATAGCGGCTCTCCCCCCCCTACACCCGGTACCAGTGATCCAGGGATTGTTATTGTGTAGTAATATAGCGGCTCTCCCCCCCCCCTACACCCGGTACCAGTGATCCAGGGGATTGTTATTGTGCATTAATATAGCGGCTCTCCCCCCTACACCCCGATACCAGTGATCCAGGGATTGTTATTGTGCAGTAATATAGCGGCTCTCCCCCCCCCTACACCCGGTACCAGTGATCCAGGGATTGTTATTGTGCAGTAATATAGCGGCTCTCCCCCCCTACACCCAGTACCAGTGATCCAGGGATTGTTATTGTGCAGTAATATAGCGGCTCTCCCCCCCCTACACCCGGTACCAGTGATCCAGGGATTGTTATTGTGCAGTAATATAGCTGCTCCCCCCCCTACACCCGGTACCAGTGATTCCAGGGATTGTTATTGTGCAGTAATATAGCGGCTCTCCCCCCCTACACACGGTACCAGTGATCCAGGGATTGTTATTGTGCAGTAATATAGCGGCTCTCCCCCCCCTACACCCGGTACCAGTGATCCAGGGATTGTTATTGTGCAGTAATATAGCGGCTCTCCCCCCCCCCTACACCCGGTACCAGTGATCCAGGGATTGTTATTGTGCATTAATATAGCGGCTCTCCCCCCCTACACCCGGTACCAGTGATCCAGGGATTGTTATTGTGCAGTAATATAGCGGCTCTCCCCCCCCTACACTCGGTACCAGTGATCCAGGGATTGTTATTGTGCAGTAATATAGCGGCTCTCCCCCCCTACACCCGGTACCAGTGATCCAGGGATTGTTATTGTGCAGTAATATAGTGGCTCTCCCCCCCTACCACCCGGTACCAGTGATCCAGGGGACTATTATTGTGCAGTAATATAGCGGCTCTCCCCCCCTACACCCGGTACCAGTGATCCAGGGATTGTTATTGTGCAGTAATATAGCGGCTCTCCCCCCCTACACCCGGTACCAGTGATCCAGGGATTGTTATTGTGTAGTAATATAGCGGCTCTCCCCCCCCCCCCCCCCCCCCTACACCCGGTACCAGTGATCCAGGGATTGTTATTGTGCATTAATATAGCGGCTCTCCCCCCTACACCCGATACCAGTGATCCAGGGATTGTTATTGTGCAGTAATATAGCGGCTCTCCCCCCCTACAACCCGGTACCAGTGATCCAGGGATTGTTATTGTGCAGTAATATAGCGGCTCTCTCCCCCCCCCTACAACCCGGTACCAGTGATCCAGGGATTGTTATTGTACAGTAATATAGCGGCTCTCCCCCCCTACACCCGGTACCAGTGATCCAGGGATTGTTATTGTGCAGTAATATAGCGGCTTTCCCCTCTACACCCGGTACCAGTGATCCAGGGATTGTTATTGTGCAATAATATAGCTGCTCCCCCCCCTACACCCAATACCAGTGATCCAGGGATTGTTATTGTGCAGTAATATAGCGGCTCTCCCCCCTACACCCGGTACCAGTGATCCAGGGATTGTTATTGTGCAGTAATACAGCGGCTCTCCCCCCCCTACACCCAGTACCAGTGATCCAGGGATTGTTATTGTGCAGTAATATAGCGGCTCTCCCCTCTACACCCGGTACCAGTGATCCAGGGATTGTTATTGTGCAGTAATATAGCTGCTCCCCCCCTACACCCGGTACCAGTGATCCAGGGATTGTTATTGTGCAGTAATATAGCGGGCTCTCCCCCCCTACCACCCGGTACCAGTGATCCAGGGATTGTTATTGTGGCAGTAATATAGCGGCTCTCCCCCCCCTACACCCGGTACCAGTGATCCAGGGATTGTTATTGTGCAGTAATATAGCGGCTCTCCCCCTACACCCGGTACCAGTGATCCAGGGATTGTTATTGTGCAGTAATATAGCGGCTCTCCCCTCTACACCCGGTACCAGTGATCCAGGGATTGTTATTGTGCAGTAATATAGCGGCTCTCCCCCTTTACACCCGGTACCAGTGATCCAGGGATTGTTATTGAGCAGTAATATAGCGGCTCTCCCTCTACACCCGGTACCAGTGACTTAGGGACTGTTATTGTGCAGTAATATAGCGGCTCTCCCCCCTCTACACCCGGTACCAGTGATCCAGGGATTGTTATTGTGCAGTAATATAGCGGCTCTCCCCCCCTACAACCCGGTACCAGTGATCCAGGGATTGTTATTGTGCAGTAATATAGCGGCTCTCACCCCCAACACCCGGTACCAGTGATCCAGGGATTGTTATTGTGCAGTAATATAGCGGCTCTCCCCCCTACACCTGGTACCAGTGATCCAGGGATTGTTATTGTGCAGTAATATATCGTCTCGCCCCCCTACACCCGGTACCAGTGATCCAGGGATTGTTATTGTGCAGTAATATAGCGGCTCTCCCCTCTACACCCCGGTACCAGTGATCCAGGGATTGTTATTGTGCAGTAATATAGCGGCTCTCCCCCCCTACACCCGGTACCAGTGATCCAGGGATTGTTATTGTGCAGTAATATAGCGGCTCTCCCCTCTACACCCGGTACCAGTGATCCAGGGATTGTTATTGTGCATTAATATAGCGGCTCTCCCCCCTACACCCGATACCAGTGATCCAGGGATTGTTATTGTGCAGTAATATAGCGGCTCTCCCCCCCCTACACCCGGTACCAGTGATCCAGGGATTGTTATTGTGCAGTAATATAGCGGCTCTCCCCCCCTACACCCAGTACCAGTGATCCAGGGATTGTTATTGTGCAGTAATATAGCGGCTCTCCCCCCCTACACCCGGTACCAGTGATCCAGGGATTGTTATTGTGCAGTAATATAGCTGCTCCCCCCCTACACCCGGTACCAGTGATCCAGGGATTGTTATTGTGCAGTAATATAGCGGCTCTCCCCCCCTACACACGGTACCAGTGATCCAGGGATTGTTATTGTGCAGTAATATAGCGGCTCTCCCCCCCCTACACCCGGTACCAGTGATCCAGGGATTGTTATTGTGCAGTAATATAGCGGCTCTCCCCCCCCCCTACACCCGGTACCAGTGATCCAGGGATTGTTATTGTGCATTAATATAGCGGGCTCTCCCCCCTACACCCGGTACCAGTGATCCAGGGATTGTTATTGTGCAGTAATATAGCGGCTCTCCCCCCCTACACTCGGTACCAGTGATCCAGGGATTGTTATTGTGCAGTAATATAGCGGCTCTCCCCCCTACACCCGGTACCAGTGATCCAGGGATTGTTATTGTGCAGTAATATAGTGGCTCTCCCCCCCTACACCCGGTACCAGTGATCCAGGGACTATTATTGTGCAGTAATATAGCGGCTCTCCCCCCCTACACCCGGTACCAGTGATCCAGGGATTGTTATTGTGCAGTAATATAGCGGCTCTCCCCCCCTACACCCCGGTACCAGTGATCCAGGGATTGTTATTGTGTAGTAATATAGCGGCTCTCCCCCCCCCCCCCCCCCCCCTACACCCGGTACCAGTGATCCAGGGATTGTTATTGTGCATTAATATAGCGGCTCTCCCCCCCTACACCCGATACCAGTGATCCCAGGGATTGTTATTGTGCAGTAATATAGCGGCTCTCCCCCCCTACACCCGGTACCAGTGATCCAGGGATTGTTATTGTGCAGTAATATAGCGGCTCTCTCCCCCCCCTACACCCGGTACCAGTGATCCAGGGATTGTTATTGTACAGTAATATAGCGGCTCTCCCCCCCTACACCCCGGTACCAGTGATCCAGGGATTGTTATTGTGCAGTAATATAGCGGCTTTCCCCTCTACAACCCGGTACCAGTGATCCAGGGATTGTTATTGTGCAATAATATAGCTGCTCCCCCCCCTACACCCAATACCAGTGATCCAGGGATTGTTATTGTGCAGTAATATAGCGGCTCTCCCCCCTACACCCGGTACCAGTGATCCAGGGATTGTTATTGTGCAGTAATACAGCGGCTCTCCCCCCCTACACCCAGTACCAGTGATCCAGGGATTGTTATTGTGCAGTAATATAGCGGCTCTCCCCTCTACACCCGGTACCAGTGATCCAGGGATTGTTATTGTGCAGTAATATAGCTGCTCCCCCCCTACACCCGGTACCAGTGATCCAGGGATTGTTATTGTGCAGTAATATAGCGGCTCTCCCCCCCTACACCCGGTACCAGTGATCCAGGGATTGTTATTGTGCAGTAATATAGCGGCTCTCCCCCCCTACACCCGGTACCAGTGATCCAGGGATTGTTATTGTGCAGTAATATAGCGGCTCTCCCCCTACACCCGGTACCAGTGATCCAGGGATTGTTATTGTGCAGTAATATAGCGGCTCTCCCCTCTACACCCGGTACCAGTGATCCAGGGATTGTTATTGTGCAGTAATATAGCGGCTCTCCCCCTTTACACCCGGTACCAGTGATCCAGGGATTGTTATTGAGCAGTAATATAGCGGCTCTCCCCTCTACACCCGGTACCAGTGACTTAGGGACTGTTATTGTGCAGTAATATAGCGGCTCTCCCCCCTCTACACCCGGTACCAGTGATCCAGGGATTGTTATTGTGCAGTAATATAGCGGCTCTCCCCCCCTACACCCGGTACCAGTGATCCAGGGATTGTTATTGTGCAGTAATATAGCGGCTCTCACCCCCAACACCCGGTACCAGTGATCCAGGGATTGTTATTGTGCAGTAATATAGCGGCTCTCCCCCCTACACCTGGTACCAGTGATCCAGGGATTGTTATTGTGCAGTAATATATCGTCTCGCCCCCCCTACACCCGGTACCAGTGATCCAGGGATTGTTATTGTGCAGTAATATAGCGGCTCTCCCCTCTACACCCGGTACCAGTGATCCAGGGATTGTTATTGTGCAGTAATATAGCGGCTCTCCCCCCCTACACCCGGTACCAGTGATCCAGGGATTGTTATTGTGCAGTAATATAGCGGCTCTCCCCTCTACACCCGGTACCAGTGATCCAGGGATTGTTATTGTGCAGTAATATAGCGGCTCTATCCCCTACACCCGATACCAGTGATCCAGGGATTGTTATTGTGCAGTAATATAGCGGCTCTCCCCCCCTACACCCGGTACCAGTGATGCAGGGATTGTTATTGTGCAGTAATATAGCGGCTCTCCCCTCTACACCCGGTACCAGTGATCCAGGGATTGTTATTGTGCAGTAATATAGCGGCTCTCCCCCCCCTACACCCGGTACCAGTGATCCAGGGATTGTTATTGTGCAGTAATATAGCGGCTCTCCCCCCCTACACCCGGTACCAGTGATCCAGGGATTGTTATTGTGCAGTAATATAGCGGCTCTCCCTTCTACACCCGGTACTAGTGATCCAGGGATTGTTATTGTGCAGTAATATAGCGGCTCTCCCCCCCCTACACCCGGTACCAGTGATCCAGGGATTGTTATTGTGCAGTAATATAGCGGCTCTCCCCCCCTACACCCGGTACCAGTGATCCAGGGATTGTTATTGTGCAGTAATATAGCGGCTCTCCCCCTACACCCGGTACCAGTGATCCAGGGATTGTTATTGTGCAGTAATATAGCGGCTCTCCCCCCCCTACACCCGGTACCAGTGATCCAGGGATTGTTATTGTGCAGTAATATAGCGGCTCTCCCCCCCTACACCCGGTACCAGTGATCCAGGGATTGTTATTGTGCAGTAATATAGCGGATCCCCACTCCTACACCCGGTACCAGTGATCCAGGGATTGTTATTGTGCAGTAATATAGCGGCTCTCCCCCCTACACCCGGTACCAGTGATTGTTATTGTGCAGTAATATAGCGGCTCTCCCCCCCCTACACCCGGTACCAGTGATCCAGGGATTGTTATTGTGCAGTAATATAGCGGCTCTCCCCCCCCTACACCCGGTACCAGTGATCCAGGGATTGTTATTGTGCAGTAATATAGCGGCTCTCCCCCCCTACACCCGGTACCAGTGATCCAGGGATTGTTATTGTGCAGTAATATAGCGGCTCTCCCCCCTCTACACTCGGTACCAGTGATCCAGGGATTGTTATTGTGCAGTAATATAGCGGCTCTCCCCCAAACACCCGGTACCAGTGATCCAGGGATTGTTATTGTGCAGTAATATAGTGTCTCTCCCCCCCTACACCCGGTACCAGTGATCCAGGGATTGTTATTGTGCAGTAATATAGCGGCTCTCCCCCCCTACACCCGGTACCAGTGATTGTTATTGTGCAGTAATATAGCGGCTCTCCCCCCCTACACCCGGTACCAGTGATCCAGGGATTGTTATTGTGTAGTAATATAGCGGCTCTCCCCCCCCCCTACACCCGGTACCAGTGATCCAGGGATTGTTATTGTGCATTAATATAGCGGCTCTCCCCCCTACACCCGATACCAGTGATCCAGGGATTGTTATTGTGCAGTAATATAGCGGCTCTCCCCCCCCTACACCCGGTACCAGTGATCCAGGGATTGTTATTGTGCAGTAATATAGCGGCTCTCCCCCCCTACACCCGGTACCAGTGATCCAGGGATTGTTATTGTGCAGTAATATAGCGGCTCTCCCCCCCCCCTACACCCGGTACCAGTGATCCAGGGATTGTTATTGTACAGTAATATAGCGGCTCTCCCCCCCTACACCCGGTACCAGTGATCCAGGGATTGTTATTGTGCAGTAATATAGCGGCTCTCCCCTCTACACCCGGTACCAGTGATCCAGGGATTGTTATTGTGCAATAATATAGCTGCTCCCCCCCCCTACACCCGGTACCAGTGATCCAGGGATTGTTATTGTGCAGTAATATAGCGGCTCTCCCCCCTACACCCGGTACCAGTGATCCAGGGATTGTTATTGTGCATTAATATAGCGGCTCTCCCCCCTACACCCGGTACCAGTGATCCAGGGATTGTTATTGTGCAGTAATATAGCGGCTCTCCCCCCCTACACTCGGTACCAGTGATCCAGGGATTGTTATTGTGCAGTAATATAGTGGCTCTCCCCCCCTACACCCGGTACCAGTGATCCAGGGATTGTTATTGTGTAGTAATATAGCGGCTCTCCCCCCCCCCCCCCCTACACCCGGTACCAGTGATCCAGGGATTGTTATTGTGCATTAATATAGCGGCTCTCCCCCCTACACCCGATACCAGTGATCCAGGGATTGTTATTGTGCAGTAATATAGCGGCTCTCCCCCCCCTACACCCGGTACCAGTGATCCAGGGATTGTTATTGTGCAGTAATATAGCGGCTCTCCCCCCCTACACCCCGGTACCAGTGATCCAGGGATTGTTATTGTGCAGTAATATAGCGGCTCTCCCCCCCCCCCCCCCTTCCACCCGGTACCAGTGATCCAGGGATTGTTATTGTACAGTAATATAGCGGCTCTCCCCTCTACACCCGGTACCAGTGATCCAGGGATTGTTATTGTGCAGTAATATAGCGGCTCTATCCCCTACACCCGATACCAGTGATCCAGGGATTGTTATTGTGCAGTAATATAGCGGCTCTCCCCCCCCTACACCCGGTACCAGTGATGCAGGGATTGTTATTGTGCAGTAATATAGCGGCTCTCCCCTCTACACCCGGTACCAGTGATCCAGGGATTGTTATTGTGCAGTAATATAGCGGCTCTCCCCCCCCTACACCCGGTACCAGTGATCCAGGGATTGTTATTGTGCAGTAATATAGCGGCTCTCCCCCCCCTACACCCGGTACCAGTGATCCAGGGATTGTTATTGTGCAGTAATATAGCGGCTCTCCCTTCTACACCCGGTACTAGTGATCCAGGGATTGTTATTGTGCAGTAATATAGCGGGCTCTCCCCCCCCCTACACCCGGTACCAGTGATCCAGGGATTGTTATTGTGCAGTAATATAGCGGCTCTCCCCCCCCTACACCCGGTACCAGTGATCCAGGGATTGTTATTGTGCAGTAATATAGCGGCTCTCCCCTACACCCGGTACCAGTGATCCAGGGATTGTTATTGTGCAGTAATATAGCGGCTCTCCCCCCCCTACACCCGGTACCAGTGATCCAGGGATTGTTATTGTGCAGTAATATAGCGGCTCTCCCCCCCTACACCCGGTACCAGTGATCCAGGGATTGTTATTGTGCAGTAATATAGCGGATCCCCACTCCTACACCCGGTACCAGTGATCCAGGGATTGTTATTGTGCAGTAATATAGCGGCTCTCCCCCCTACACCCGGTACCAGTGATTGTTATTGTGCAGTAATATAGCGGCTCTCCCCCCCCTACACCCCGGTACCAGTGATCCAGGGATTGTTATTGTGCAGTAATATAGCGGCTCTCCCCCCCTACACCCGGTACCAGTGATCCAGGGATTGTTATTGTGCAGTAATATAGCGGCTCTCCCCCCCTAGCACACCCGGTACCAGTGATCCAGGGATTGTTATTGTGCAGTAATATAGCGGCTCTCCCCCCTCTACACTCGGTACCAGTGATCCAGGGATTGTTATTGTGCAGTAATATAGCGGCTCTCCCCCAAACACCCGGTACCAGTGATCCAGGGATTGTTATTGTGCAGTAATATAGTGTCTCTCCCCCCCCTACACCCGGTACCAGTGATCCAGGGATTGTTTATTGTGCAGTAATATAGCGGCTCTCCCCCCCTACACCCGGTACCAGTGATCCAGGGATTGTTATTGTGCAGTAATATAGCGGCTCTCCCCCCCTACACCCGGTACCAGTGATCCAGGGATTGTTATTGTGTAGTAATATAGCGGCTCTCCCCCCCCCCTACACCCGGTACCAGTGATCCAGGGATTGTTATTGTGCATTAATATAGCGGCTCTCCCCCCTACACCCGATACCAGTGATCCAGGGATTGTTATTGTGCAGTAATATAGCGGCTCTCCCCCCCCTACACCCGGTACCAGTGATCCAGGGATTGTTATTGTGCAGTAATATAGCGGCTCTCCCCCCCTACACCCGGTACCAGTGATCCAGGGATTGTTATTGTGCAGTAATATAGCGGCTCTCCCCCCCCCCTACACCCGGTACCAGTGATCCAGGGATTGTTATTGTACAGTAATATAGCGGCTCTCCCCCCCTACACCCGGTACCAGTGATCCAGGGATTGTTATTGTGCAGTAATATAGCGGCTCTCCCCCTCTACACCCGGTACCAGTGATCCAGGGATTGTTATTGTGCATAATATAGCTGCTCCCCCCCCCTACACCCGGTACCAGTGATCCAGGGATTGTTATTGTGCAGTAATATAGCGGCTCTCCCCCCCTACACCCGGTACCAGTGATCCAGGGATTGTTATTGTGCATTAATATAGCGGCTCTCCCCCCCTACACCCGGTACCAGTGATCCAGGGATTGTTATTGTGCAGTAATATAGCGGCTCTCCCCCCCTACACTCGGTACCAGTGATCCAGGGATTGTTATTGTGCAGTAATATAGCGGCTCTCCCCCCTACACCCGGTACCAGTGATCCAGGGATTGTTATTGTGCAGTAATATAGTGGCTCTCCCCCCCTACACCCGGTACCAGTGATCCAGGGACTATTATTGTGCAGTAATATAGCGGCTCTCCCCCCCTACACCCGGTACCAGTGATCCAGGGATTGTTATTGTGCAGTAATATAGCGGCTCTCCCCCCCTACACCCGGTACCAGTGATCCAGGGATTGTTATTGTGTAGTAATATAGCGGCTCTCCCCCCCCCCCCCCTACACCCGGTACCAGTGATCCAGGGATTGTTATTGTGCATTAATATAGCGGCTCTCCCCCCCTACACCCGATACCAGTGATCCAGGGATTGTTATTGTGCAGTAATATAGCGGCTCTCCCCCCCCTACACCCGGTACCAGTGATCCAGGGATTGTTATTGTGCAGTAATATAGCGGCTCTCCCCCCCCTACACCCGGTACCAGTGATCCAGGGATTGTTATTGTGCAGTAATATAGCGGCTCTCCCCCCCCCCCCCTTCACCCGGTACCAGTGATCCAGGGATTGTTATTGTACAGTAATATAGCGGCTCTCCCCCCCCTACACCCGGTACCAGTGATCCAGGGATTGTTATTGTGCAGTAATATAGCGGCTTTCCCCTCTACACCCGGTACCAGTGATCCAGGGATTGTTATTGTGCAATAATATAGCTGCTCCCCCCCTACACCCAATACCAGTGATCCAGGGATTGTTATTGTGCAGTAATATAGCGGCTCTCCCCCCTACACCCGGTACCAGTGATCCAGGGATTGTAATTGTGCAGTAATATAGCGGCTCTCCCCCCCTACACCCAGTACCAGTGATCCAGGGATTGTTATTGTGCAGTAATATAGCTGCTCCCCCCCTACACCCGGTACCAGTGATCCAGGGATTGTTATTGTGCAGTAATATAGCGGCTCTCCCCCCTACACCCGGTACCAGTGATCCAGGGATTGTTATTGTGCAGTAATATAGCGGCTCTCCCCCCCTACACCCGGTACCAGTGATCCAGGGATTGTTATTGTGCAGTAATATAGCGGCTCTCCCCCCCTACACCCGGTACCAGTGATCCAGGGATTGTTATTGTGCAGTAATCTACACCCGGTACCAGTGATCCAGGGATTGTTATTGTGCAGTAATATAGCGGCTCTCCCCTCTACACCCGGTACCAGTGATCCAGGGATTGTTATTGTGCAGTAATATAGCGGCTCTCCCCCCCCCTACACCCGGTACCAGTGATCCAGGGATTGTTATTGTGCAGTAATATAGCGGCTCTCCCCCTACACCCGGTACCAGTGATCCAGGGATTGTTATTGTGCAGTAATATAGCAGCTCTCCCCCCCTACACCCGGTACCAGTGATCCAGGGATTGTTATTGTGCAGTAATACAGCGGCTCTCCCCCTACACCCGGTACCAGTGATCCAGGGATTGTTATTGTGCAGTAATATAGCGGCTCTCCCCCCCTACACCCGGTACCAGTGATCCAGGGATTGTTATTGTGCAGTAATATAGCGGCTCTCCCCCCTACACCCGGTACCAGTGATCCAGGGATTGTTATTGTGCAGTAATATAGCGGCTCTCCCCCCTACACCCGGTACCAGTGATCCAGGGATTGTTATTGTGCAGTAATATAGCGGCTCTCCCCTCTACACCCGGTACCAGTGATGCAGGGATTGTTATTGTGCAGTAATATAGCGGCTCTCCCCTCTACACCCGGTACCAGTGATCCAGGGATTGTTATTGTGCAGTAATATAGCGGCTCTCCCCCCCCTACACCCGGTACCAGTGATCCAGGGATTGTTATTGTGCAGTAATATAGCGGCTCTCCCCCCTACACCCGGTACCAGTGATCCAGGGATTGTTATTGTGCAGTAATGTAGCGGCTCTCCCCTCTACACCCGGTACCAGTGATCCAGGGATTCTTATTGTGCAGTAATATAGCGGCTCTCCCCCCCCCCTACACCCGGTACCAGTGATCCAGGGATTGTTATTGTGCAGTAATATAGCGGCTCTCCCCCCCCTACACCCGGTACCAGTGATCCAGGGATTGTTATTGTGCAGTAATATAGCGGCTCTCCCCCCTACACCCGGTACCAGTGATCCAGGGATTGTTATTGTGCAGTAATATAGCGTCTCCCCCCCTACACCCGGTACCAGTGATCCAGGGATTGTTATTGTGCAGTAATATAGCGGCTCTCCCCCTTTACACCCGGTACCAGTGATCCAGGGATTGTTATTGTGCAGTAATATAGCGGCTCTCCCCCTTTACACCCGGTACCAGTGATCCAGGGATTGTTATTGTGCAGTAATATAGCGGCTCTCCCCCTTTACACCCGGTACCAGTGATCTAGGGATTGTTATTGTGCAGTAATATAGCGGCTCTCCCCCCTACACCCGGTACCAGTGATTGTTATTGTGCAGTAATATAGCGGCTCTCCCCTACACCCGGTACCAGTGATCCAGGGATTGTTATTGTGCAGTAATATAGCGGCTCTCCCCCTACACCCGGTACCAGTGATCCAGGGATTGTTATTGTGCAGTAATATAGCGGCTCTCCCCCTCTACACCCGGTACCAGTGATCCAGGGATTGTTATTGTGCAGTAATATAGCGGCTCCCCCCCCCCTATACCCGGTACCAGTGATTGTTATTGTGCAGTAATATAGCGGCTCTCCCCCCTACACCCGGTACCAGTGATCCAGGGATTGTTATTGTGCAGTAATATAGCGGCTCTCCCCTCTACACCCGGTACCAGTGATCCAGGGATTGTTATTGTGCAGTAATATAGCGGCTCTCCCCCCTACACCCGGTACCAGTGATCCAGGGATTGTTATTGTGCAGTAATATAGCGGCTCTCCCCTCTACACCCGGTACCAGTGATCCAGGGATTGTTATTGTGCAGTAATATAGCGGCTCTCCCCCTTTACACCCGGTACCAGTGATCCAGGGATTGTTATTGTGCAGTAATATAGCGGCTCTCCCCTCTACACCCGGTACCAGTGATCCAGGGATTGTTATTGTGCAGTAATATAGCGGCTCTCCCCCCCCTACACCCGGTACCAGTGATCCAGGGATTGTTATTGTGCAGTAATATAGCGGCTCTCCCCTCTACACCCGGTACCAGTGATCCAGGGATTGTAATTGTGCAGTAATATAGCGGCTCTCCCCCCCTACACTCGGTACCAGTGATCCAGGGATTGTTATTGTGCAGTAATATAGCGGCTCTCCCCCCTACACCCGGTACCAGTGATCCAGGGATTGTTATTGTGCAGTAATATAGCGGCTCTCCCCCCCTACACCCGGTACCAGTGATCCAGGGATTGTTATTGTGCAGTAATATAGCGGCTCTCCCCCTCTACCAGTGATCCAGGGATTGTTATTGTGCAGTAATATAGCTGCTCCCCCCTACACCCGGTACCAGTGATCCAGGGATTGTTATTGTGCAGTAATATAGCGGCTCTCCCCCCCTACACCCGGTACCAGTGATCCAGGGATTGTTATTGTGCAGTAATATAGCGGCTCTCCCCCCCTACACCCGGTACCAGTGATCCAGGGATTGTTATTGTGCAGTAATATAGCGGCTCTCCCCCCCTACACCCGGTACCAGTGATCCAGGGATTGTTATTGTGCAGTAATATAGCGGCTCTCCCCCCTACACCTGGTACCAGTGATCCAGGGATTGTTATTGTGCAGTAATATAGCGTCTCGCCCCCCTACACCCGGTACCAGTGATCCAGGGATTGTTATTGTGCAGTAATATAGCGGCTCTCCCCCCTACACCTGGTACCAGTGATCCAGGGATTGTTATTGTGCAGTAATATAGCGGCTCTCCCCCCTACACTCGGTACCAGTGATCCAGGGATTGTTATTGTGCAGTAATATAGCGGCTCTCCCCCCCTACACCCGGTACCAGTGATCCAGGGATTGTTATTGTGCAGTAATATAGCGGCTCTCCCCCCCTACACCCGGTACCAGTGATCCAGGGATTGTTATTGTGCAGTAATATAGCGGCTCTCCCCCCCCCTACACCTGGTACCAGTGATCCAGGGATTGTTATTGTGCAGTAATATAGCGGCTCTCCCCCCTACACCCGGTACCAGTGATCCAGGGATTGTTATTGTGCAGTAATATAGCGGCTCCCCCCTCTACACCCGGTACTAGTGATCCAGGGATTGTTATTGTGCAGTAATATAGCGTCTCCCCCCTACACCCGGTACCAGTGATCCAGGGATTGTTATTGTGCAGTAATATAGCGGCTCTCCCCCCCTACACCCGGTACCAGTGATCCAGGGATTGTTATTGTGCAGTAATATAGCGGCTCTCCCCCCCTACACCCGGTACCAGTGATTGTTATTGTGCAGTAATATAGCGGCTCTCCCCCCTACACCCGGTACCAGTGATCCAGGGATTGTTATTGTGCAGTAATATAGCGGCTCTCCCCCCCTACACCCGGTACCAGTGATCCAGGGATTGTTATTGTGCAGTAATATAGCGGCTCTCCCCCCCTACACCCGGTACCAGTGATTGTTATTGTGCAGTAATATAGCGGCTCTCCCCCCCCCTACACCCGGTACCAGTGATCCAGGGATTGTTATTGTGCAGTAATATAGCGGCTCTCCCCCCTACACCCGGTACCAGTGATCCAGGGATTGTTATTGTGCAGTAATATAGCGGCTCTCCCCCCCTACACCCGGTACCAGTGATCCAGGGATTGTTATTGTGCAGTAATATAGCGGCTCTCCCCCCCTACACCCGGTACCAGTGATCCAGGGATTGTTATTGTGCAGTAATATAGCGGCTCTCCCCTCTACACCCGGTACCAGTGATCCAGGGATTGTTATTGTGCAGTAATATAGCTGCTCCCCCCTACACCCGGTACCAGTGATCCAGGGATTGTTATTGTGCAGTAATATAGCGGCTCTCCCCCCCTACACCCGGTACCAGTGATCCAGGGATTGTTATTGTGCAGTAATATAGCGGCTCTCCCCCCCTACACCCGGTACCAGTGATCCAGGGATTGTTATTGTGCAGTAATATAGCGGCTCTCCCCCCTACACCCGGTACCAGTGATCCAGGGATTGTTATTGTGCAGTAATTTAGCGGCTCTCCCCTCTACACCCGGTACCAGTGATCCAGGGATTGTTATTGTGCAGTAATATAGCGGCTCTCCCCCCCTACACCTGGTACCAGTGATCCAGGGATTGTTATTGTGCAGTAATATAGCGGCTCTCCCCTCTACACCCGGTACCAGTGATCCAGGGATTGTTATTGTGCAGTAATATAGCTGCTCCCCCCCTACACCCGGTACCAGTGATCCAGGGATTGTTATTGTGCAGTAATATAGCGGATCCCCCCTCCTACACCCGGTACCAGTGATCCAGGGACTGTTATTGTGCAGTAATATAGCGGATCCCCCCTACACCCGGTACCAGTGATCCAGGGATTGTTATTGTGCAGTAATATAGCTGCTCCCCCCCCTACACCCGGTACCAGTGATTGTTATTGTGCAGTAATATAGCGTCTCTCCCCCTCTACACCCGGTACCAGTGATCCAGGGATTGTTATTGTGCAGTAATATAGCGTCTCGCCCCTCTACACCCGGTACCAGTGATCCAGGGATTGTTATTGTGCAGTAATATAGCGGCTCTCCCCTACACCCGGTACCAGTGATCCAGGGATTGTTATTGTGCAGTAATATAGCGGCTCTCCCCCCCCCTACACCCGGTACCAGTGATCCAGGGACTGTTTGGAGGAGATGTGGAGGCAGCTGAGCCCGCTCTCGTGTAGCTCCGTCCCCCGCCATGGCGCCGGAGCTACTGCTGTGTATTTATACTGGCTATGTCTCCCAGCGTGTAAAAACTTAATATAAATGCTTGGTTTACCTTTCAGTTAGCCAGTCTCACGCAGGGGCTACAGCGAGCCCCCCCCCAGGAGTGACTTGTACGCCTTGGCCATGCTTCAGCCACACATTAAACCAGGGGACCCCCCTAGCGGGGCCCCCGGTTGGTACTCACCACAGAAGTCACCTTCAGGAAGCGCTAGGGGTGTGCGGAATGCTGCGGCTGTTAAGGCGCCATGCCCCGCTGAACAAACAGCCCCTCAGGACGGTGGTCCTGCAGCGGGGAAGAGGCCCCCCCCCCCCCAACTCCCACGGTGCAGGTAGCTGTTGCCCAAACAGTATACAGAAATAAAAAAAACTTTTAAAGAAATTGAAGAAAAACTCTGGAGCTGCAGTGTGTGCATCCTCTCCTGAGGGCACTGTTTTCTAATCTGCTTGTGGGAGGGGCATAGAGGGGAGGAGCCAGCACACCCAGTGAAGAAATTTAAAGTGCACTTTATGCTTTGGACCCTTCTATACCCCATCGTATTCACTCTGTCCCCAGTATCCGTTATGGATGCTAGAGAAATAGCTTTAGTGTAACACTGCCTACACAGGGGAAGGGGGGGAGGGGTATAGTCTCCATGCTACCAGGCCTCCTCCATGGAAGCTACATAGACACCAGTTGTGGATGGTTATCCCGCTGCTTTTCATCCAAATAGGGAGTTATGGGGTAGCCACAACCATGACACTCTACTACGGCCAGATTATATTTTATTCACCCCAGCAGAGAACCCCTCGCACATTAATCTCCATTCATCCAAGTTCTTTCTCCAGGCAAAACCTGTTCCACAGTCCTGAACCTTTTCCTGACATGTCCACACAATCTGCTGATAAGAGAACCTGGAATGCGCTGATCTAGGACACTTGGACGGCGGAGGGTTATCGATGACTGACCACATCTGCACGTAGCGTGCGTCACGGATCTTCTCTCAGTGTAACAATACTCAGTGGCCGAGGTCAGTGTCATACAGATTCCGGTGACCATCCAGGCTGTACCTGTGATCGTCCCTCTGGAGCTAATGTCCAGTAGCCAAGAAGCCAATCCATCCTGCACGCAGGTGAGTTCACTTCTTCTCCCCTAAGTCCCTCGTTGCAGTGATCCTGTTGACAGCAGGACTCACTGTAAAATAAAAAACCTAAGCTAAACTTTTCTAAGCAGCTCTTTAGGAGAGCCACCTAGATTGCACCCTTCTCGGCCGGGCACAAAAATCTAACTGAGGCTTGGAGGAGGGTCATAGGGGGAGGAGCCAGTGCACACCACCTGATCCTAAAGCTTTACTTTTTGTGCCCTGTCTCCTGCGGAGCCGCTATTCCCCATGGTCCTTTCAGGAACCCCAGCATCCACTAGGACGATAGAGAAAATATAATATTTCCATACACACAACGAGGAGGATAGAGAGCAACTGCTGCCGTGATATGAGCACAACCGTTCTTATCCGTGTGAACAACCCTCCGCTCGGGTATCCAGGGAATTGTGGGATTATTGATCACATGCTCGTTATAGCGGTATTACTACTAGAAGCCCACCGTATTGCAATGTAATGCTTACCGCAGCAGTGACGGAACATCATCTATTGCAAATACATATGGATCGTAAGCCAGCGAGCAGGGCCCTCCTACCTCTATGACTGATTGTTATTACCCAGTTTTGTCTAATTGCTGCGCTATATAAGAAACTGTTCATAAATATATATTTCAAATACACAGAACCAGATCTGCAAACATGAGAACATTCAAATACTACATCATTTTATTAGAATAATTATGTGGTAAAAAACTCTCCAGCTCAGTCCAATACTCCAGGGAACGTCTACTAACATTCCCTCCCATCCACGTCCAATGTGAGAGCATGAGGACTAAGGGACAAGCCACCTCTGTATTCCGAAGATCTCTTACAGGACCACACACTTCCATCCAGCATCCACGTCTGGGGGCGGAGGTGGAGACGGCTCTATCCGTTCTTCATGGCTGGAAAGAGAAGAAAACACCTCACAGTACAGTGAGAGAGACAGCATCAACGCGGAACAGGGGGAACCCCAGTGTGATGATCATACCGTCACATAACTACATCCCCACAGTAACCCTTACCTCAGTGTGATGATCATACCGTCACATAACTACACCCCCACAGTAACCCTTACCTCAGTGTGATGATCATACCGTCACATAACTACATCCCCACAGTAACCCTTACCTCAGTGTGATGATCATACCGTCACATAACTACATCCCCACAGTAACCCTTACCTCAGTGTGATTATCATACCGTCACATAACTACACCCCCACAGTAACCCTTACCTCAGTGTGATTATCATACCGTCACATAACTACATCCCCACAGTAACCCTCACCTCAGTGTGATTATCATACCGTCACATAACTACATCCCCACAGTAACCCTTACCTCAGTGTGATGATCATACCGTCACATAACTACATCCCCACAGTAACCCTTACCTCAGTGTGATTATCATACCGTCACATAACTACACCCCCACAGTAACCCTTACCTCAGTGTGATTATCATACCGTCACATAACTACATCCCCACAGTAACCCTCACCTCAGTGTGATTATCATACCGTCACATAACTACATCCCCACAGTAACCCTCACCTCAGTGTGATGATCATACCGTCACATAACTACACCCCCACAGTAACCCTTACCTCAGTGTGATTATCATACCGTCACATAACTACATCCCCACAGTAACCCTTACCTCAGTGTGATGATCATACCGTCACATAACTACCTCCCCACAGTAACCATTACCTCAGTGTGATGATCATACCGTCACATAACTACATCCCCACAGTCACCCTTACCTCAGTGTGATTATCATACCGTCACATAACTACATCCCCACAGTAACCCTTACCTCAGTGTGATGATCATACCGTCACATAACTACCTCCCCACAGTAACCCTTACCTCAGTGTGATTATCATACCGTCACATAACTACATCCCCACAGTAACCCTTACCTCAGTGTGATGATCATACCGTCACATAACTACATCCCCACAGTAACCCTTACCTCAGTGTGATGATCATACCGTCACATAACTACATCCCCACAGTAACCCTTACCTCAGTGTGATTATCATACCGTCACATAACTACATCCCCACAGTAACCCTTACCTCAGTGTGATGATCATACCGTCACATAACTACCTCCCCACAGTAACCCTTACCTCAGTGTGATTATCATACCGTCACATAACTACATCCCCACAGTAACCCTTACCTCAGTGTGATGATCATACCGTCACATAACTACCTCCCCACAGTAACCCTTACCTCAGTGTGATTATCATACCGTCACATAACTACATCCCCACAGTAACCCTTAGCTCAGTGTGATGATCATACCGTCACATAACTACATCCCCACAGTAACCCTTACCTCAGTGTGATGATCGTACCGTCACATAACTACCTCCCCACAGTAACCCTTACCTCAGTGTGATTATCGTACCGTCACATAACTACATCCCCACAGTAACCCTTACCTCAGTGTGATGATCGTACCGTCACATAACTACATCCCCACAGTAACCCTTACCTCAGTGTGATGATCATACCGTCACATAACTACATCCCCACAGTAACCCTTACCTCAGTGTGATGATCGTACCGTCACATAACTACACCCCCACAGTAACCCTTACCTCAGTGTGATGATCGTACCGTCACATAACTACATCCCCACAGTAACCCTTACCTCAGTGTGATGATCATACCGTCACATAACTACATCCCCACAGTAACCCTTACCTCAGTGTGATGATCATACCGTCACATAACTACATCCCCACAGTAACCATTACCTCAGTGTGATGATCATACCGTCACATAACTACATCCCCACAGTAACCCTTACCTCAGTGTGATGATCGTACCGTCACATAACTACATCCCCACAGTAACCCTCACCTCAGTGTGATTATCATAGCGTCACATAACTACATCCCCACAGTAACCCTTACCTCAGTGTGATTATCATACCGTCACATAACTACATCCCCACAGTAACCATTACCTCAGTGTGATGATCATACCGTCACATAACTACATCCCCACAGTAACCCTTACCTCAGTGTGATGATCATACCGTCACATAACTACATCCCCACAGTAACCCTTACCTCAGTGTGATTATCATACAGTCACATAACTACATCCCCACAGTCACCCTTACCTCAGTGTGATTATCATACAGTCACATAACTACATCCCCACAGTAACCCTTACCTCAGTGTGATGATCGTACCGTCACATAACTACATCCCCACAGTAACCCTCACCTCAGTGTGATTATCATAGCGTCACATAACTACATCCCCACAGTAACCCTTACCTCAGTGTGATTATCATACCGTCACATAACTACATCCCCACAGTAACCATTACCTCAGTGTGATGATCATACCGTCACATAACTACATCCCCACAGTAACCCTTACCTCAGTGTGATGATCATACCGTCACATAACTACATCCCCACAGTAACCCTTACCTCAGTGTGATTATCATACAGTCACATAACTACATCCCCACAGTCACCCTTACCTCAGTGTGATTATCATACAGTCACATAACTACATCCCCACAGTAACCCTTACCTCAGTGTGATGATCGTACCGTCACATAACTACATCCCCACAGTAACCCTTACCTCAGTGTGATGATCGTACCGTCACATAACTACATCCCCACAGTAACCCTTACCTCAGTGTGATGATCGTACCGTCACATAACTACATCCCCACAGTAACCCTTACCTCAGTGTGATGATCATACCGTCACATAACTACATCCCCACAGTAACCCTTACCTCAGTGTGATGATCGTACCGTCACATAACTACATCCCCACAGTAACCCTTACCTCAGTGTGATGATCGTACCGTCACATAACTACATCCCCACAGTAACCCTTACCTCAGTGTGATGATCATACCGTCACATAACTACATCCCCACAGTAACCCTTACCTCAGTGTGATTATCATACCGTCACATAACTACACCCCCACAGTAACCCTTACCTCAGTGTGATGATCATACCGTCACATAACTACATCCCCACAGTAACCCTCACCTCAGTGTGATTATCATACCGTCACATAACTACATCCCCACAGTAACCCTCACCTCAGTGTGATGATCATACCGTCACATAACTACATCCCCACAGTAACCCTTACCTCAGTGTGATGATCATACCGTCACATAACTACATCCCCACAGTAACCCTTACCTCAGTGTGATGATCGTACCGTCACATAACTACATCCCCACAGTAACCCTTACCTCAGTGTGATGATCGTACCGTCACATAACTACATCCCCACAGTAACCCTTACCTCAGTGTGATTATCATACCGTCACATAACTACATCCCCACAGTAACCCTTACCTCAGTGTGATGATCATACCGTCACATAACTACACCCCCACAGTAACCCTCACCTCAGTGTGATGATCATACCGTCACATAACTACATCCCCACAGTAACCCTTACCTCAGTGTGATGATCGTACCGTCACATAACTACATCCCCACAGTAACCCTTACCTCAGTGTGATGATCATACCGTCACATAACTACATCCCCACAGTAACCCTCACCTCAGTGTGATTATCATACCGTCACATAACTACATCCCCACAGTAACCCTTACCTCAGTGTGATGATCGTACCGTCACATAACTACATCCCCACAGTAACCCTCACCTCAGTGTGATGATCATACCGTCACATAACTACATCCCCACAGTAACCCTTACCTCAGTGTGATTATCATACAGTCACATAACTACATCCCCACAGTAACCCTTACCTCAGTGTGATGATCGTACCGTCACATAACTACATCCCCACAGTAACCCTTACCTCAGTGTGATTATCATACAGTCACATAACTACATCCCCACAGTCACCCTTACCTCAGTGTGATTATCATACAGTCACATAACTACATCCCCACAGTCACCCTTACCTCAGTGTGATTATCATACAGTCACATAACTACATCCCCACAGTAACCCTTACCTCAGTGTGATTATCATACAGTCACATAACTACATCCCCACAGTAACCCTTACCTCAGTGTGATTATCATACAGTCACATAACTACACCCCCACAGTAACCCTTACCTCAGTGTGATGATCGTACCGTCACATAACTACATCCCCACAGTAACCCTCACCTCAGTGTGATGATCGTACCGTCACATAACTACATCCCCACAGTAACCCTTACCTCAGTGTGATTATCATACAGTCACATAACTACATCCCCACAGTAACCCTCACCTCAGTGTGATGATCATACCGTCACATAACTACATCCCCACAGTAACCCTTACCTCAGTGTGATGATCGTACCGTCACCTAACTACATCCCCACAGTAACCCTTACCTCAGTGTGATGATCGTACAGTCACATAACTACCTCCCCACAGTAACCCTTACCTCAGTGTGATGATCGTACCGTCACATAACTACCTCCCCACAGTAACCCTTACCTCAGTGTGATGATCATACCGTCACATAACTACATCCCCACAGTAACCCTTACCTCAGTGTGATGATCGTACCGTCACATAACTACATCCCCACAGTAACCCTTACCTCAGTGTGATGATCATACCGTCACATAACTACCTCCCCACAGTAACCCTTACCTCAGTGTGATGATCGTACCGTCACATAACTACCTCCCCACAGTAACCCTTACCTCAGTGTGATGATCATACCGTCACATAACTACATCCCCACAGTAACCCATTGACAAAGCTGTATTCCTTTATCGTATAAACAACCCTTTATGAGGTCTAAGAACACTGTACGCTGTTTACTTAAGAAGTACCGTAAGGGTACGCTAGTTGCGTAACGATCGCTTAGCCGTAGGCGAGACGCTCAAGCGTCACGTTCGCTCACGGCCCAGAGATCACAGGCAGGCACGCTATTGGCTGTTGACTAACGTAATGATTCGCTATGGCGTAGCAGACGCTCGAGACCACGAGGAGATCACCAGCGGCGCAGACGCTCACAACGCTATACCTTGATATCTATACCTTTAACAATGAGATACACAGTATACCTTTATGTAGAGACAATGTGTAAGTGCAACCTGGTGTAACCTGATTAACTACAAAGCTGCTTGAGCGTCACCGACGCTCTGTGAACACTTAACACTATGAGAAAATACACAGATACTTGTTTAGGGTCCAAAGCCTATTATCTGTATTATGACTATTATACTTGCAAAAAGAATCACAGTACAAATGATACACTACAATATAACAGAGACTTCCTAACCAAATAACTATACAAGAAATACAATACAATACAATACAATACAATACAATACTAATCAAGGGAAAATACGAGAGAAAGTGAGGAGAGAGAGAGAGAGAGAGAGAGAGAGAGAGAGAGATATGAGAGAAATGGCTCACAGAAAGACAATGATTACGGAGAGAAACTTACGCACAAGGGTAACGATCGCAAGCGCTTCTGGACTGCCAGCTTCCCGATTATCAGCAATGAGAACCGTTTGATGAGAAGTGCCAGCTGGATGCCACAGGCCCGTCTTTTATGCTACTCACACAATGCAATCCAATGGTCCCTACAATCTCATTGTCCATTGGACGCAGGAATTCGGCTTCGCATTATAACAAAGGTCATAGGTTGATTCATACAGGTGGGCTGTCTTGTATCAGTGGCCTTGGTTATGCAACACAATGGGTGATGACCAACACATTCCTGTCTTCTGGAGAGCTATTGTTTGACGAATACAAAACAGAATCCTGTCTGGGTTTTGTTCTATATTCATGATGTCCACTTTCAGTTGAGACAATGACATCTCAGCCCTCATTCTCCTGGATACAAACCCTAATCCATTCGAAAACACAGGTGTTGGCCCTCCTCATTGAGTCTCAAAGCTCAGTGTAATTAAAGACTATTGTACTCCGTCTGCGGGAAAGATACTGATTTGGAGTACAATTGATCTTCAATTACTATTCCGGTGCTTACCTTATGCATGTAAAGATATGAGGCCCTCCCAACATGCAAACTATTGTTTGGGGGATCTCTGAGGTCAAAGAGCCATTTGAGACCCACTGATACCTGTCTACAACTGTTCAGGTGCATGACTAAGTAAGAACAAATAATAATAAATGGACATAACTTCTTATGTCCATAACTATTCGCACGAGCGATTAATCCGCTCCAAACCAACACCGGAATATTGCTATTTAAATACTCTTCCGATGGGTACCAAACACTACTGCATGACTCCTGTTAGACCCTTCGCACAATACAAAGAGGGATTCCTCCGTTCAGGGACATTCTATATTAACCAAACTTTCAGAATCTATCAAAGGGACCATGATCTATAAAATACATTATTAATGAAAATATGTAACGATTGAGTCGCACGCTATGATTACATAAACTCTACCGTAAATACGCATACCGTGCGCCTGCGGGTGCCCGCGGCTGTGAGTATGTGCACGTACGGGAGAGCGTACGCATGCGCAGCGTGGACATGAATGAGGTGCAAATATGGCAGTGTGCATAGAGATATTTTTCTGACTTTGACACCTTACCTCAGTGTGATTATCATACCGTCACATAACTACATCCCCACAGTAACCCTTACCTCAGTGTGATGATCATACCGTCACATAACTACATCCCCACAGTAACCCTTACCTCAGTGTGAGGATCATACCGTCACATAACTACATCCCCACAGTAACCCTTACCTCAGTGTGAGGATCATACCGTCACATAACTACATCCCCACAGTAACCCTCACCTCAGTGTGATTATCGTACCGTCACATAACTACATCCCCACAGTAACCCTTACCTCAGTGTGAGGATCATACCGTCACATAACTACATCCCCACAGTAACCCTCACCTCAGTGTGATTATCGTACCGTCACATAACTACATCCCCACAGTAACCCTTACCTCAGTGTGAGGATCATACCGTCACATAACTACATCCCCACAGTAACCCTCACCTCAGTGTGATGATCATACCGTCACATAACTACATCCCCACAGTAACCCTTACCTCAGTGTTATTATCATACCGTCACATAACTACATCCCCACAGTAACCCTCACCTCAGTGTGATTATCATACCGTCACATAACTACATCCCCACAGTAACCCTTACCTCAGTGTGAGGATCATACCGTCACATAACTACATCCCCACAGTAACCCTTACCTCAGTGTGATGATCGTACCGTCACATAACTACATCCCCACAGTAACCCTTACCTCAGTGTGATGATCATACCGTCACATAACTACATCCCCACAGTAACCCTTACCTCAGTGTGATTATCATACCGTCACATAACTACATCCCCACAGTAACCCTTACCTCAGTGTGATTATCATACCGTCACATAACTACATCCCCACAGTAACCATTACCTCAGTGTGATGATCATACCGTCACATAACTACCTCCCCACAGTAACCCTTACCTCAGTGTGATGATCATACCGTCACATAACTACATCCCCACAGTAACCCTTACCTCAGTGTGATTATCATACCGTCACATAACTACATCCCCACAGTAACCCTTACCTCAGTGTGATGATCATACCGTCACATAACTACATCCCCACAGTAACCCTTACCTCAGTGTGATGATCATACCGTCACATAACTACATCCCCACAGTAACCCTTACCTCAGACCTCAGTGTGATGATCATACCGTCACATAACTACATCCCCACAGTAACCCTTACCTCAGTGTGATGATCATACCGTCACATAACTACATCCCCACAGTAACCCTTACCTCAGACCTCAGTGTGATGATCATACAGTCACATAACTACATCCCCACAGTAACCCTCACCTCAGTGTGATTATCATACCGTCACATAACTACATCCCCACAGTAACCCTTACCTCAGTGTGATGATCATACCGTCACATAACTACATCCCCACAGTAACCCTTACCTCAGTGTGATGATCGTACCGTCACATAACTACATCCCCACAGTAACCCTTACCTCAGTGTGATGATCATACCGTCACATAACTACATCCCCACAGTAACCCTTACCTCAGTGTGATTATCATACCGTCACATAACTACATCCCCACAGTAACCCTTACCTCAGTGTGATTATCATACCGTCACATAACTACATCCCCACAGTAACCATTACCTCAGTGTGATGATCATACCGTCACATAACTACCTCCCCACAGTAACCCTTACCTCAGTGTGATGATCATACCGTCACATAACTACATCCCCACAGTAACCCTTACCTCAGTGTGATTATCATACCGTCACATAACTACATCCCCACAGTAACCCTTACCTCAGTGTGATGATCATACCGTCACATAACTACATCCCCACAGTAACCCTTACCTCAGTGTGATGATCATACCGTCACATAACTACATCCCCACAGTAACCCTTACCTCAGACCTCAGTGTGATGATCATACCGTCACATAACTACATCCCCACAGTAACCCTTACCTCAGTGTGATGATCATACCGTCACATAACTACATCCCCACAGTAACCCTTACCTCAGTGTGATTATCATACCGTCACATAACTACATCCCCACAGTAACCCTTACCTCAGTGTGATGATCATACCGTCACATAACTACATCCCCACAGTAACCCTTACCTCAGTGTGATGATCATACCGTCACATAACTACATCCCAACAGTAACCCTTACCTCAGTGTGATGATCGTACCGTCACATAACTACCTCCCCACAGTAACCCTCAGTGTGATGATCATACCGTCACATAACTACATCCCCACAGTAACCCTCAGTGTGATGATCATACCGTCACATAACTACATCCCCACAGTAACCCTTACCTCAGTGTGATGATCATACCGTCACATAACTACATCCCCACAGTAACCCTTACCTCAGTGTGATGATCATACCGTCACATAACTACATCCCCACAGTAACCCTTACCTCAGTGTGATGATCATACCGTCACATAACTACATCCCAACAGTAACCCTTACCTCAGTGTGATGATCGTACCGTCACATAACTACATCCCCACAGTAACCCTTACCTCAGTGTGATTATCATACAGTCACATAACTACATCCCCACAGTAACCCTCACCTCAGTGTGATGATCATACCGTCACATAACTACATCCCCACAGTAACCCTTACCTCAGTGTTATTATCATACCGTCACATAACTACCTCCCCACAGTAACCCTTACCTCAGTGTGATGATCATACAGTCACATAACTACATCCCCACAGTAACCCTCACCTCAGTGTGATGATCATACCGTCACATAACTACATCCCCACAGTAACCCTTACCTCAGTGTTATTATCATACCGTCACATAACTACCTCCCAACAGTAACCCTTACCTCAGTGTGATGATCATACCGTCACATAACTACATCCCCACAGTAACCATTACCTCAGTGTGATGTTCATACCGTCACATAACTACATCCCCACAGTAACCCTTACCTCAGTGTGATGATCATACCGTCACATAACTACATCCCCACAGTAACCCTTACCTCAGTGTGATGATCATACCGTCACATAACTACATCCCCACAGTAACCCTCACCTCAGTGTGATGATCATACCGTCACATAACTACATCCCCACAGTAACCATTACCTCAGTGTGATGATCATACCGTCACATAACTACATCCCACAGTAACCCTTACCTCAGTGTGATGATCATACCGTCACATAACTACATCCCCACAGTAACCCTTACCTCAGTGTGATGATCATACCGTCACATAACTACATCCCACAGTAACCCTTACCTCAGTGTGATGATCATACCGTCACATAACTACATCCCACAGTAACCCTTACCTCAGTGTGATGATCATACCGTCACATAACTACCTCCCCACAGTAACCCTTACCTCAGTGTGATGATCATACCGTCACATAACTACATCCCCACAGTAACCCTTACCTCAGTGTGATGATCATACCGTCACATAACTACATCCCCACAGTAACCCTTACCTCAGTGTGATGATCATACCGTCACATAACTACACCCCCACAGTAACCCTTACCTCAGTGTGATGATCATACCGTCACATAACTACATCCCCACAGTAACCCTTACCTCAGTGTGATGATCATACCGTCACATAACTACATCCCCACAGTAACCCTCACCTCAGTGTGATTATCATAGCGTCACATAACTACATCCCCACAGTAACCCTTACCTCAGTGTGATTATCATACCGTCACATAACTACATCCCCACAGTAACCCTTACCTCAGTGTGATGATCATACCGTCACATAACTACCTCCCCACAGTAACCCTTACCTCAGTGTGATGATCATACCGTCACATAACTACATCCCCACAGTAACCCATTGACAAAGCTGTATTCCTTTATCGTATAAACAACCCTTTATGAGGTCTAAGAACACTGTACGCTGTTTACTTAAGAAGTACCGTAAGGGTACGCTAGTTGCGTAACGATCGCTTAGCCGTAGGCGAGACGCTCAAGCGTCACGTTCGCTCACGGCCCAGAGATCACAGGCAGGCACGCTATTGGCTGTTGACTAACGTAATGATTCGCTATGGCGTAGCAGACGCTCGAGACCACGAGGAGATCACCAGCGGCGCAGACGCTCACAACGCTATACCTTGATATCTATACCTTTAACAATGAGATACACAGTATACCTTTATGTAGAGACAATGTGTAAGTGCAACCTGGTGTAACCTGATTAACTACAAAGCTGCTTGAGCGTCACCGACGCTCTGTGAACACTTAACACTATGAGAAAATACACAGATACTTGTTTAGGGTCCAAAGCCTATTATCTGTATTATGACTATTATACTTGCAAAAAGAATCACAGTACAAATGATACACTACAATATAACAGAGACTTCCTAACCAAATAACTATACAAGAAATACAATACAATACAATACAATACTAATCAAGGGAAAATACGAGGGAGAGAGAGAGAGAGAGAGAGAGAGAGAGAGAGAGAGAGAGAGAGAGAGAGAGAGAGAGAGATATGAGAGAAATGGCTCACAGAAAGACAATGATTACGGAGAGAAACTTACGCACAAGGGTAACGATCGCAAGCGCTTCTGGACTGCCAGCTTCCCGATTATCAGCAATGAGAACCGTTTGATGAGAAGTGCCAGCTGGATGCCACAGGCCCGTCTTTTATGCTACTCACACAATGCAATCCAATGGTCCCTACAATCTCATTGTCCATTGGACGCAGGAATTCGGCTTCGCATTATAACAAAGGTCATAGGTTGATTCATACAGGTGGGCTGTCTTGTATCAGTGGCCTTGGTTATGCAACACAATGGGTGATGACCAACACATTCCTGTCTTCTGGAGAGCTATTGTTTGACGAATACAAAACAGAATCCTGTCTGGGTTTTGTTCTATATTCATGATGTCCACTTTCAGTTGAGACAATGACATCTCAGCCCTCATTCTCCTGGATACAAACCCTAATCCATTCGAAAACACAGGTGTTGGCCCTCCTCATTGAGTCTCAAAGCTCAGTGTAATTAAAGACTATTGTACTCCGTCTGCGGGAAAGATACTGATTTGGAGTACAATTGATCTTCAATTACTATTCCGGTGCTTACCTTATGCATGTAAAGATATGAGGCCCTCCCAACATGCAAACTATTGTTTGGGGGATCTCTGAGGTCAAAGAGCCATTTGAGACCCACTGATACCTGTCTACAACTGTTCAGGTGCATGACTAAGTAAGAACAAATAATAATAAATGGACATAACTTCTTATGTCCATAACTATTCGCACGAGCGATTAATCCGCTCCAAACCAACACCGGAATATTGCTATTTAAATACTCTTCCGATGGGTACCAAACACTACTGCATGACTCCTGTTAGACCCTTCGCACAATACAAAGAGGGATTCCTCCGTTCAGGGACATTCTATATTAACCAAACTTTCAGAATCTATCAAAGGGACCATGATCTATAAAATACATTATTAATGAAAATATGTAACGATTGAGTCGCACGCTATGATTACATAAACTCTACCGTAAATACGCATACCGTGCGCCTGCGGGTGCCCGCGGCTGTGAGTATGTGCACGTACGGGAGAGCGTACGCATGCGCAGCGTGGACATGAATGAGGTGCAAATATGGCAGTGTGCATAGAGATATTTTTCTGACTTTGACACCTTACCTCAGTGTGATTATCATACCGTCACATAACTACATCCCCACAGTAACCCTTACCTCAGTGTGATGATCATATCGTCACATAACTACATCCCCACAGTAACCATTACCTCAGTGTGATTATCATACCGTCACATAACTACATCCCCACAGTAACCCTCACCTCAGTGTGATTATCGTACCGTCACATAACTACATCCCCACAGTAACCCTCACCTCAGTGTGATTATCGTACCGTCACATAACTACATCCCCACAGTAACCCTTACCTCAGTGTGAGGATCATACCGTCACATAACTACATCCCCACAGTAACCCTCACCTCAGTGTGATGATCATACCGTCACATAACTACATCCCCACAGTAACCCTTACCTCAGTGTTATTATCATACCGTCACATAACTACATCCCCACAGTAACCCTCACCTCAGTGTGATTATCATACCGTCACATAACTACATCCCCACAGTAACCCTTACCTCAGTGTGATGATCATACCGTCACATAACTACATCCCCACAGTAACCCTTACCTCAGTGTGAGGATCATACCGTCACATAACTACATCCCCACAGTAACCCTTACCTCAGTGTGATGATCGTACCGTCACATAACTACATCCCCACAGTAACCCTTACCTCAGTGTGATGATCATACCGTCACATAACTACATCCCCACAGTAACCCTTACCTCAGTGTGATTATCATACCGTCACATAACTACATCCCCACAGTAACCCTTACCTCAGTGTGATTATCATACCGTCACATAACTACATCCCCACAGTAACCATTACCTCAGTGTGATGATCATACCGTCACATAACTACCTCCCCACAGTAACCCTTACCTCAGTGTGATGATCATACCGTCACATAACTACATCCCCACAGTAACCCTTACCTCAGTGTGATTATCATACCGTCACATAACTACATCCCCACAGTAACCCTTACCTCAGTGTGATGATCATACCGTCACATAACTACATCCCCACAGTAACCCTCACCTCAGTGTGATGATCATACCGTCACATAACTACATCCCCACAGTAACCCTTACCTCAGTGTGATGATCATACCGTCACATAACTACCTCCCCACAGTAACCCTTACCTCAGTGTGATGATCATACCGTCACATAACTACATCCCCACAGTAACCCTTACCTCAGTGTGATGATCATACCGTCACATAACTACCTCCCCACAGTAACCCTTACCTCAGTGTGATGATCATACCGTCACATAACTACATCCCCACAGTAACCCTTACCTCAGTGTGATTATCATACCGTCACATAACTACATCCCCACAGTAACCCTTACCTCAGTGTGATGATCATACCGTCACATAACTACATCCCCACAGTAACCCTTACCTCAGTGTGATGATCATACCGTCACATAACTACATCCCCACAGTAACCCTTACCTCAGACCTCAGTGTGATGATCATACCGTCACATAACTACATCCCCACAGTAACCCTTACCTCAGTGTGATGATCATACCGTCACATAACTACATCCCCACAGTAACCCTTACCTCAGACCTCAGTGTGATGATCATACAGTCACATAACTACATCCCCACAGTAACCCTCACCTCAGTGTGATTATCATACCGTCACATAACTACATCCCCACAGTAACCCTTACCTCAGTGTGATGATCATACCGTCACATAACTACATCCCCACAGTAACCCTTACCTCAGTGTGATGATCGTACCGTCACATAACTACATCCCCACAGTAACCCTTACCTCAGTGTGATGATCATACCGTCACATAACTACATCCCCACAGTAACCCTTACCTCAGTGTGATTATCATACCGTCACATAACTACATCCCCACAGTAACCCTTACCTCAGTGTGATTATCATACCGTCACATAACTACATCCCCACAGTAACCCTTACCTCAGTGTGATGATCATACCGTCACATAACTACATCCCCACAGTAACCCTTACCTCAGTGTGATGATCATACCGTCACATAACTACATCCCCACAGTAACCCTTACCTCAGACCTCAGTGTGATGATCATACCGTCACATAACTACATCCCCACAGTAACCCTTACCTCAGTGTGATGATCATACCGTCACATAACTACATCCCCACAGTAACCCTTACCTCAGTGTGATTATCATACCGTCACATAACTACATCCCCACAGTAACCCTTACCTCAGTGTGATGATCATACCGTCACATAACTACATCCCCACAGTAACCATTACCTCAGTGTGATGATCATACCGTCACATAACTACATCCCCACAGTAACCCTTACCTCAGTGTGATGATCGTACCGTCACATAACTACATCCCCACAGTAACCCTTACCTCAGTGTGATTATCATACCGTCACATAACTACATCCCCACAGTAACCCTTACCTCAGTGTGAGGATCATACCGTCACATAACTACATCCCCACAGTAACCCTCACCTCAGTGTGATGATCATACCGTCACATAACTACCTCCCCACAGTAACCCTTACCTCAGTGTGATGATCGTACCGTCACATAACTACATCCCCACAGTAACCCTTACCTCAGTGTGATGATCATACCGTCACATAACTACATCCCAACAGTAACCCTTACCTCAGTGTTATTATCATACCGTCACATAACTACATCCCCACAGTAACCCTTACCTCAGTGTGATGATCGTACCGTCACATAACTACATCCCCACAGTAACCCTTACCTCAGTGTGATTATCGTACCGTCACATAACTACATCCCCACAGTAACCCTTACCTCAGTGTGATGATCATACCGTCACATAACTACATCCCCACAGTAACCCTTACCTCAGTGTGATGATCATACCGTCACATAACTACATCCCCACAGTAACCCTTACCTCAGTGTGATGATCATACCGTCACATAACTACATCCCCACAGTAACCCTTACCTCAGTGTGATGATCATACCGTCACATAACTACATCCCCACAGTAACCCTTACCTCAGTGTGATGATCATACCGTCACATAACTACATCCCCACAGTAACCATTACCTCAGTGTGATTATCATACCGTCACATAACTACATCCCCACAGTAACCCTTACCTCAGTGTGATGATCATACCGTCACATAACTACATCCCCACAGTAACCCTTACCTCAGTGTGATTATCATACCGTCACATAACTACATCCCCACAGTAACCCTTACCTCAGTGTGATGATCATACCGTCACATAACTACATCCCCACAGTAACCCTTACCTCAGTGTGATGATCATACCGTCACATAACTACATCCCCACAGTAACCATTACCTCATTGTGATTATCATACCGTCACATAACTACATCCCCACAGTAACCCTTACCTCAGTGTGATTATCATACCGTCACATAACTACACCCCCACAGTAACCCTTACCTCAGTGTGATTATCGTACCGTCACATAACTACATCCCCACAGTAACCCTTACCTCAGTGTGATTATCGTACCGTCACATAACTACATCCCCACAGTAACCCTTACCTCAGTGTGATGATCATACCGTCACATAACTACATCCCCACAGTAACCCTCACCTCAGTGTTATTATCATACCGTCACATAACTACATCCCCACAGTAACCCTTACCTCAGTGTGATGATCGTACCGTCACATAACTACATCCCCACAGTAACCCTCACCTCAGTGTGATGATCGTACCGTCACCTAACTACATCCCCACAGTAACCCTTACCTCAGTGTGATGATCGTACCGTCACATAACTACATCCCCACAGTAACCCTTACCTCAGTGTGATTATCATACCGTCACATAACTACATCCCCACAGTAACCCTTACCTCAGTGTGATGATCATACCGTCACATAACTACCTCCCCACAGTAACCCTTACCTCAGTGTGATGATCATACCGTCACATAACTACATCCCCACAGTAACCCTCACCTCAGTGTGATGATCGTACCGTCACATAACTACATCCCCACAGTAACCCTCACCTCAGTGTGATGATCATACCGTCACATAACTACATCCCCACAGTAACCCTTACCTCAGTGTGATGATCATACCGTCACATAACTACATCCCCACAGTAACCCTTACCTCAGTGTGATGATCATACCGTCACATAACTACATCCCCACAGTAACCCTCACCTCAGTGTGATGATCATACCGTCACATAACTACATCCCCACAGTAACCCTCACCTCAGTGTGATGATCATACCGTCACATAACTACATCCCCACAGTAACCCTCACCTCAGTGTGATGATCATACCGTCACATAACTACATCCCCACAGTAACCCTTACCTCAGTGTGATGATCGTACCGTCACATAACTACATCCCCACAGTAACCCTTACCTCAGTGTGATGATCGTACCGTCACATAACTACATCCCCACAGTAACCCTTACCTCAGTGTGATGATCATACCGTCACATAACTACATCCCCACAGTAACCCTTACCTCAGTGTGATGATCATACCGTCACATAACTACATCCCCACAGTAACCCTTACCTCAGTGTGATGATCATACCGTCACATAACTACACCCCCACAGTAACCCTTACCTCAGTGTGATGATCATACCGTCACATAACTACACCCCCACAGTAACCCTTACCTCAGTGTGATGATCATACCGTCACATAACTGCATCCCCACAGTAACCCTTACCTCAGTGTGATGATCATACCGTCACATAACTACATCCCCACAGTAACCCTTACCTCAGTGTGATGATCGTACCGTCACATAACTACATCCCCACAGTAACCCTCACCTCAGTGTGATGATCGTACCGTCACATAACTACATCCCCACAGTAACCCTCACCTCAGTGTGATGATCATACCGTCACATAACTACATCCCCACAGTAACCCTTACCTCAGTGTGATGATCGTACCGTCACATAACTACATCCCCACAGTAACCCTCACCTCAGTGTGATGATCATACCGTCACATAACTACATCCCCACAGTAACCCTTACCTCAGTGTTATTATCATACCGTCACATAACTACATCCCCACAGTAACCATTACCTCAGTGTGATGATCGTACCGTCACATAACTACATCCCCACAGTAACCCTTACCTCAGTGTGATGATCATACCGTCACATAACTACATCCCCACAGTAACCCTTACCTCAGTGTGATTATCATACCGTCACATAACTACATCCCCACAGTAACCCTGACCTCAGTGTGATGATCATACCGTCACATAACTACATCCCCACAGTAACCCTTACCTCAGTGTGATGATCGTACCGTCACATAACTACATCCCCACAGTAACCCTTACCTCAGTGTTATTATCATACCGTCACATAACTACATCCCCACAGTAACCCTTACCTCAGTGTGATTATCATACCGTCACATAACTACATCCCCACAGTAACCCTTACCTCAGTGTGATTATCATACCGTCACATAACTACATCCCCACAGTAACCCTTACCTCAGTGTGATGATCATACCGTCACATAACTACATCCCCACAGTAACCATTACCTCAGTGTGATGATCATACCGTCACATAACTACATCCCCACAGTAACCCTTACCTCAGTGTGATGATCATACCGTCACATAACTACATCCCCACAGTAACCCTTACCTCAGTGTGATGATCCTACCGTCACATAACTACATCCCCACAGTAACCCTTACCTCAGTGTGATGATCGTACCGTCACATAACTACATCCCCACAGTAACCCTTACCTCAGTGTGATGATCATACCGTCACATAACTACATCCCCACAGTAACCCTTACCTCAGTGTGATGATCATACCGTCACATAACTACATCCCCACAGTAACCCTTACCTCAGTGTGATGATCATACCGTCACATAACTACCTCCCCACAGTAACCCTTACCTCAGTGTGATTATCGTACCGTCACATAACTACATCCCCACAGTAACCCTCACCTCAGTGTGATGATCATACCGTCACATAACTACCTCCCCACAGTAACCCTTACCTCAGTGTGATGATCATACCGTCACATAACTACATCCCCACAGTCACCCTTACCTCAGTGTGATGATCATACCGTCACATAACTACATCCCCACAGTAACCCTTACCTCAGTGTGATTATCATACCGTCACATAACTACATCCCCACAGTAACCCTTACCTCAGTGTGATTATCATACCGTCACATAACTACATCCCCACAGTAACCCTTACCTCAGTGTGATGATCGTACCGTCACATAACTACATCCCCACAGTAACCCTTACCTCAGTGTGATGATCATACCGTCACATAACTACATCCCCACAGTAACCCTTACCTCAGTGTGATGATCATACCGTCACATAACTACCTCCCCACAGTAACCCTTACCTCAGTGTGATTATCGTACCGTCACATAACTACATCCCCACAGTAACCCTTACCTCAGTGTGATGATCATACCGTCACATAACTACATCCCCACAGTAACCCTTACCTCAGTGTGATTATCATACCGTCACATAACTACATCCCCACAGTAACCCTTACCTCAGTGTGATGATCGTACCGTCACATAACTACATCCCCACAGTAACCCTTACCTCAGTGTGATGATCATACCGTCACATAACTACATCCCCACAGTAACCCTTACCTCAGTGTGATGATCATACCGTCACATAACTACCTCCCCACAGTAACCCTTACCTCAGTGTGATTATCGTACCGTCACATAACTACATCCCCACAGTAACCCTCACCTCAGTGTGATGATCATACCGTCACATAACTACCTCCCCACAGTAACCCTTACCTCAGTGTGATGATCATACAGTCACATAACTACATCCCCACAGTCACCCTTACCTCAGTGTGATTATCATACCGTCACATAACTACATCCCCACAGTAACCCTTACCTCAGTGTGATGATCATACCGTCACATAACTACATCCCCACAGTAACCCTTACCTCAGTGTGATTATCATACCGTCACATAACTACATCCCCACAGTAACCCTCACCTCAGTGTGATGATCATACCGTCACATAACTACATCCCCACAGTAACCCTTACCTCAGTGTGATGATCATACCGTCACATAACTACATCCCCACAGTAACCCTTACCTCAGTGTGATGATCGTACCGTCACATAACTACATCCCCACAGTAACCCTTACCTCAGTGTGATGATCATACCGTCACATAACTACATCCCCACAGTAACCCTTACCTCAGTGTGATGATCATACCGTCACATAACTACATCCCCACAGTAACCCTTACCTCAGTGTGATTATCATACCGTCACATAACTACATCCCCACAGTAACCCTCACCTCAGTGTGATGATCATACCGTCACATAACTACATCCCCACAGTAACCCTTACCTCAGTGTGATGATCATACCGTCACATAACTACATCCCCACAGTAACCCTTACCTCAGTGTGATGATCGTACCGTCACATAACTACATCCCCACAGTAACCCTTACCTCAGTGTGATGATCATACCGTCACATAACTACATCCCCACAGTAACCCTTACCTCAGTGTGATGATCATACCGTCACATAACTACATCCCCACAGTAACCCTTACCTCAGTGTGATGATCGTACCGTCACATAACTACCTCCCCACAGTAACCCTTACCTCAGTGTGATGATCGTACCGTCACATAACTACCTCCCCACAGTAACCCTTACCTCAGTGTGATGATCGTACCGTCACATAACTACCTCCCCACAGTAACCCTTACCTCAGTGTGATGATCGTACCGTCACATAACTACATCCCCACAGTAACCCTTACCTCAGTGTGATGATCGTACCGTCACATAACTACATCCCCACAGTAACCCTTACCTCAGTGTGATGATCATACCGTCACATAACTACATCCCCACAGTAACCCTTACCTCAGTGTGATGATCATACCGTCACATAACTACATCCCCACAGTAACCCTTACCTCAGTGTGATTATCATACCGTCACATAACTACATCCCCACAGTAACCCTCACCTCAGTGTGATGATCATACCGTCACATAACTACATCCCCACAGTAACCCTTACCTCAGTGTGATTATCATACCGTCACATAACTACATCCCCACAGTAACCCTCACCTCAGTGTGATGATCATACCGTCACATAACTACATCCCCACAGTAACCCTTACCTCAGTGTGATGATCATACCGTCACATAACTACATCCCCACAGTAACCATTACCTCAGTGTGATGATCGTACCGTCACATAACTACATCCCCACAGTAACCCTCACCTCAGTGTGATGATCATACCGTCACATAACTACATCCCCACAGTAACCCTTACCTCAGTGTGATGATCATACCGTCACATAACTACATCCCCACAGTAACCCTTACCTCAGTGTGATGATCGTACCGTCACATAACTACATCCCCACAGTAACCCTTACCTCAGTGTGATGATCATACCGTCACATAACTACATCCCCACAGTAACCCTTACCTCAGTGTGATGATCGTACCGTCACATAACTACCTCCCCACAGTAACCCTTACCTCAGTGTGATGATCGTACCGTCACATAACTACCTCCCCACAGTAACCCTTACCTCAGTGTGATGATCGTACCGTCACATAACTACATCCCCACAGTAACCCTTACCTCAGTGTGATGATCATACCGTCACATAACTACACCCCCACAGTAACCCTTACCTCAGTGTGATGATCATACCGTCACATAACTACATCCCCACAGTAACCCTTACCTCAGTGTGATGATCATACCGTCACATAACTACCTCCCCACAGTAACCCTTACCTCAGTGTGATGATCATACCGTCACATAACTACACCCCCACAGTAACCCTTACCTCAGTGTGATGATCATACCGTCACATAACTACATCCCCACAGTAACCATTACCTCAGTGTGATGATCATACCGTCACATAACTACATCCCCACAGTAACCCTTACCTCAGTGTCAACCAATCAGCTTCAACCTATTTTTTAGAATGTACTTGATAAAATGGTAGGTAAAAGCCGATTGGTTGCAACTTCCCCACTCTTTACAAGCTTTGCTACATCTCCCTGCAGAGTCAGGGCATCATTCATTGACCCAGTGTACCTTGGCTGGCATAAACAGTGTGGCTGCTGCAGCCATGACACATAGAGTGAGTTTCTCTGATGGACCTACATCTGGTGTGAAAAGTTTCTACCTCTATGGTTTCTATTCTTTCTGGAGAGTCTTGATGACTCTTTGAGGTTTAGCTATTCTGGTTAGGGTTTGCCTTCTTACAGGAAGTGATCCATGTGCAGTCTCATCTCGGTCTGGCACAGACAGCCTTACAGCAACCATCGTATGAACAGCTGTCCTAAGTAGACCGTGAAGACTACCTTTCTGTGGACTACCTTCGTAGTAAGGAGAGGTGCAGATTATGGGTGCCGTCCTGTATGTTTCCTTTTCTCATGAAAGAGCTCAAAGCTGTATCCAGATTCCACGCTTTACATAATGTTAAGGCTTTAAGTTACTTTGTCCATAGGAACTGTGAAATGTGCAATACGAATGTCTTTAATCCCTCCATGAAGAACAGGAGAGGTTGGCCGAAGCAATAACAGGCCACCGGTAGGTGAAAACTCAGTCATTACGCTCTTGTTATTTGCTGGTCTTCATGTTACGGTTCTAATTCCTATTTTAGCTTTTTTCTGTTATCGCTGATCTTTCTCCAGGTTCTGTTCCTATAGATCGTACGCTTGCGAGCAGGGCCTTCCTACCTCTATGTCTGTCTGTTTTTGCCAAGTTTTGTTCTATTACTGTTGTTCTAATTGTAAAGCACAACGGAATATGCTGCTATATAAGAAACTGCTAATAAATAAATAAATAATTTGAGTTGTTAGAAAAATGACTGATGTTCTGAACATGCTACGAGTGTGTGGGTGTGTGGATTGGTGGGGGGGGGGGGGGGGAAGAGGTGAAGTATAGGTAGGGGGAGGGTGGACTATAGAGTGGTTTCACTTCTATGCCCCAGTGTTCCCCAATAGACAGAGAGAGGGAATTAATGCAAATATGAAAATAGGGGATAGAGACAGACCCTAATAAGTGCGTTGTATAGATTGTAGCAGAAGCAGATTTGCACCTTTGTATACAAGGACAATGCTGACGGCTGAAAACAAGGAGCAAGCGCGCCGCTCTGTGAGGCTCATTCAGGTGCGGCTGAGATTATATGCTAACCCGAGCAGAGACGCCTACTGCTACTGCATCATTTCTGTCCGATGGCGGAAAATTGCTGATGCATCGGTACCATCGTCAGAAATCGGGTCTTGTCGGAAAGTCTGAGTGACCCGATGACGCGCAGGCTGAGCTGCTCTCCAGTAGCAAGATCACAACTGCTAATTTATGCGAGCCCACAAAATGGCGTCTGAATAGCCATAACATACCTGCGTTTATCCAACCACTCCCCATTTCCACCGCAAATGCGGTCTTCCTGTCACTATGCGACACATTCCTCTGTGTGATTCACTCTCTGCGGGTGCGCACTGCGACTGAAGTGCGTACAAAAGCCGCTTTGCGACCGCACCTGAATGAGCCTCTATGTCCGATTGTGCTGGTCTACTGTAGCTCAGGAAGTATATACCGCTCTGTGCCGCTCATGTCTGGTCAGGGAGTATATACCGCTCTGTGCCGCTCATGTCTGGTCAGGGAGTATATACCGCTCTGTGCCACTCATGTCTGGTCAGGGAGTATATACCGCTCTGTGCCGCTCATGTCTGGTCAGGGAGTATATACCGCTCTGTGCCGCTCATGTCTTGTCAGGGAGTATATACCGCTCTGTGCCGCTCATGTCTGGTCAGGGTGTATATACCGCTCTGTGCCGCTCATGTCTGGTCAGGGAGTATATACCGCTCTGTGCCACTCATGTCTGGTCAGGGAGTATATACCGCTCTGTGCCGCTCATGTCTTGTCAGGGAGTATATACCGCTCTGTGCCGCTCATGTCTGGTCAGGGAGTATATACCGCTCTGTGCCACTCATGTCTGGTCAGGGAGTATATACCGCTCTGTGCCGCTCATGTCTTGTCAGGGAGTATATACCGCTCTGTGCCGCTCATGTCTTGTCAGGGAGTATATACCACTCATGTCTGTGTGGTCAGGGAGTATATACCGCTCTGTGCCGCTCATGTCTGGTCAGGGAGTATATACCGCTCTGTGCCGCTCATGTCTGGTCAGGGAGTATATACCGCTCTGTGCCGCTCATGTCTGTGTGGTCAGGGAGTATATACCGCTCTGTGCCGCTCATGTCTGGTCAGGGAGTATATACCGCTCTGTGCCGCTCATGTCTGTGTGGTCAGGGAGTATATACCGCTCTGTGCCGCTCATGTCTGGTCAGGGAGTATATACCGCTCTGTGCCGCTCATGTCTGGTCAGGGAGTATATACCGCTCTGTGCCGCTCATGTCTGGTCAGGGAGTATATACCGCTCTGTGCCGCTCATGTCTGGTCAGGGAGTATATACCGCTCTGTGCCGCTCATGTCTGTGTGGTCAGGGAGTATATACCGCTCATGTCTGGTCAGGGAGTATATACCGCTCTTTGCCGCTCATGTCTGGTCAGGGAGTATATACCGCTCTGTGCCGCTCATGTCTGGTCAGGGAGTATATACCGCTCTGTGCCGCTCATGTCTGGTCAGGGAGTATATACCGCTCTGTGCCGCTCATGTCTGTGTGGTCAGGGAGTATATACCGCTCTGTGCCGCTCATGTCTGGACAGGGAGTATATATCGCTCATGTCTGGTCAGGGAGTATATACCGCTCTGTGCCGCTCATGTCTGTGTGGTCAGGGAGTATATACCGCTCTGTGCCGCTCATGTCTGGACAGGGGGTATATACCGCTCTGTGCCGCTCATGTCTGGTCACGGAGTATATACCGCTCTGTGCCGCTCATGTCTGGTCAGGGAGTATATACCGCTCTGTGCCGCTCATGTCTGTGTGGTCAGGGAGTATATACCGCTCTGTGACGCTCATGTCTGTGTGGTCAGGGAGTATATACCGCTCTGTGCCGCTCATGTCTGGTCAGGGAGTATATACCGCTCTGTGCCGCTCAGGTCTGTGTGGTCAGGGAGTATATACCGCTCTGTGCCGCTCATGTCTGGTCAGGGAGTATATACCGCTCTGTGCCGCTCATGTCTGTGTGGTCAGGGAGTATATACCGCTCTGTGCCGCTCATGTCTGTGTGGTCAGGGAGTATATACCGCTCTGTGCCGCTCATGTCTGTGTGGTCAGGGAGTATATACCGCTCTGTGCCGCTCATGTCTGTGTGGTCAGGGAGTATATACCGCTCTGTGCCGCTCATGTCTGTGTGGTCAGGGAGTATATACCGCTCTGTGCCACTCATGTCTGTGTGGTCAGGGAGTATATACCGCTCTGTGCCACTCATGTCTGTGTGGTCAGGGAGTATATACCGCTCTGTGCCGCTCATGTGTGTGTGGTCAGGGAGTATATACCGCTCTGTGCCGCTCATGTCTGTGTGGTCAGGGAGTATATACCGCTCTGTGCCGCTCATGTCTGTGTGGTCAGGGAGTATATACCGCTCTGTGCCGCTCATGTGTGTGTGGTCAGGGAGTATATACCGCTCTGTGCCGCTCATGTCTGTGTGGTCAGGGAGTATATACCGCTCTGTGCCGCTCATGTCTGTGTGGTCAGGGAGTATATACCGCTCTGTGCCGCTCATGTCTGTCTGGTCAGGGAGTATATACCGCTCTGTGCCGCTCATGTCTGTGTGGTCAGGGAGTATATACCGCTCTGTGCCGCTCATGTCTGTGTGGTCAGGGAGTATATACCGCTCTGTGCCGCTCATGTCTGTGTGGTCAGGGAGTATATACCGCTCTGTGCCGCTCATGTCTGTCTGGTCAGGGAGTATATACCGCTCATGTCTGTCTGGTCAGGGAGTATATACCGCTCATGTCTGGTCAGGGAGTATATACCGCTCTGTGCCGCTCATGTCTGGTCAGAAAGTATATACCGCTCTGTGCCGCTCATGTCTGTGTGGTCAGGGAGTATATATCGCTCATGTCTGGTCAGGGAGTATATACCGCTCTGTGCCGCTCATGTCTGTGTGGTCAGGGAGTATATACCGCTCTGTGCCGCTCATGTCTGGACAGGGAGTATATATCGCTCATGTCTGGTCAGGGAGTATATACCGCTCTGTGCCGCTCATGTCTGTGTGGTCAGGGAGTATATACCGCTCTGTGCCGCTCATGTCTGGACAGGGGGTATATACCGCTCTGTGCCGCTCATGTCTGGTCAGGGAGTATATACCGCTCTGTGCCGCTCATGTCTGGTCAGGGAGTATATACCGCTCTGTGCCGCTCATGTCTGTGTGGTCAGGGAGTATATACCGCTCTGTGACGCTCATGTCTGTGTGGTCAGGGAGTATATACCGCTCTGTGCCGCTCATGTCTGTGTGGTCAGGGAGTATATACCGCTCTGTGCCGCTCATGTCTGTGTGGTCAGGGAGTATATACCGCTCTGTGCCGCTCATGTCTGTCTGGTCAGGGAGTATATACCGCTCTGTGCCGCTCATGTCAGGGAGTATATACCGCTCATGTCTGTGTGGTCAGGGAGTATATACCGCTCATGTCTGGTCAGGGAGTATATACCGCTCTGTGCCGCTCTTGTCTGTGTGGTCAGGGAGTATATACCGCTCTGTGCCGCTCATGTCTGTGTGGTCAGGGAGTATATACCGCTCTGTGCCGCTCATGTCTGTGTGGTCAGGGAGTATATACCGCTCTGTGCCGCTCATGTCTGGTCAGGGAGTATATACCGCTCTGTGCCGCTCATGTCTGTCTGGTCAGGGAGTATATACCGCTCTGTGACGCTCATGTCTGTCTGGTCAGGGAGTATATACCGCTCATGTCTGGTCAGGGAGTATATACCGCTCATGTCTGTGTGGTCAGGGAGTATATACCGCTCATGTCTGTGTGGTCAGGGAGTATATACCGCTCTGCGCGGCTCATGTCTGGTCAGGGAGTATATACCGCTCTGTGCCGCTCATGTCTGGTCAGGGAGTATATACCGCTCATGTCTGTGTGGTCAGGGAGTATATACCGCTCTGTGCCGCTCATGTCTGTGTGGTCAGGGAGTATATACCGCTCTGTGCCGCTCATGTCTGGTCAGGGAGTATATACAGCTCTGTGCCGCTCATGTCTGTCTGGTCAGGGAGTATATACCGCTCATGTCTGGTCAGGGAGTATATACCGCTCTGTGCCGCTCATGTCTGGTCAGGAAGTATATACCGCTCTGTGCCGCTCATGTCTGTATGGTCAGGGAGTATATACAGCTCTGTGCCGGTCATGTCTGTGTGGTCAGGGAGTATATACCGCTCTGTACCGCTCATGTCTGTTCAGGGAGTATATACCGCTCTGTGCCGCTCATGTCTGTGTGGTCAGGGAGTATATACCGCTCATGTCTGGTCAGGGAGTATATACCGCTCTGTGCCGCTCATGTCTGGTTAGGGAGTATATACCACTCTGTGCCGCTCATGTCTGGTCAGGGAGTATATACCACTCTGTGCCGCTCATGTCTGGTCAGGGAGTATATACCACTCTGTGCCGCTCATGTCTGTGTGGTCAGGGAGTATATACCGCTCATGTCTGGTCAGGGAGTATATACCGCTCTGTGCCGCTCATGTCTGTGCGGTCAGGGAGTATATACCGCTCTGTGCCGCTCATGTCTGGTCAGGGAGTATATACCGCTTTGTGCCGCTCATGTCTGGTCAGGGAGTATATACCGCTCTGTGCCGCTCATGTCTGGTCAGGGAGTATATACAGCTCTGTGTCGCTCATGTCTGTCTGGTCAGGGAGTATATACCGCTCTGTGCCGCTCATGTCAGGGAGTATATACCGCTCATGTCTGTGTGGTCAGGGAGTATATACCGCTCTGTGCCGCTCATGTCTGGTCAGGGAGTATATACCGCTCATGTCTGTGTGGTCAGGGAGTATATACCGCTCTGTGCCGCTCATGTCTGGTCAGGGAGTATATACCGCTCTGTGCCGCTCATGTCTGTGTGGTCAGGGAGTATATACCGCTCTGTGCCGCTCATGTCTGTGTGGTCAGGGAGTATATACCGCTCTGTGCCGCTCATGTCTGTGTGGTCAGGGAGTATATACCGCTCTGTGCCGCTCATGTCTGTGTGGTCAGGGAGTATATACCGCTCTGTGCCGCTCATGTCTGTGTGGTCAGGGAGTATATACCGCTCTGTGCCGCTCATGTCTGTGTGGTCAGGGAGTATATACCGCTCTGTGCCGCTCATGTCTGTGTGGTCAGGGAGTATATACCGCTCTGTGCCGCTCATGTCTGTGTGGTCAGGGAGTATATACAGCTCTGTGCCGCTCATGTCTGTCTGGTCAGGGAGTATATACCGCTCATGTCTGGTCAGGGAGTACATACCGCTCTGTGCCACTCATGTCTGGTCAGGGAGTATATACCGCTCTGTGCCGCTCATGTCTGTGTGGTCAGGGAGTATATACAGCTCTGTGCCGGTCATGTCTGTGTGGTCAGGGAGTATATACCGCTCTGTACCGCTTATGTCTGTTCAGGGAGTATATACCGCTCATGTCTGTGTGGTCAGGGAGTATATACCGCTCATGTCTGGTCAGGGAGTATATACCGCTCTGTGCCGCTCATGTCTGGTCAGGGAGTATATACCGCTCTGTGCCGCTCATGTCTGGTCAGGGAGTATATACCGCTCTGTGCCGCTCATGTCTGGTCAGGGAGTATATACCGCTCTGTGCCGCTCATGTCTGTGTGGTCAGGGAGTATATACCGCTCATGTCTATGTGGTCAGGGAGTATATACCGCTCTGTGCCGCTCATGTCTATGTGGTCAGGGAGGATATACCGCTCTGTGCCGCGCACGTCTGTCTGATCAGTGAGTACTTACCACTCTGCTGTTTTCAGTCTCTTGGCTGAAGTGTCTCCTAGTATTGTGGAGTCATATGGGATTGGAGCGTCCACCTAGAGAAATAAGCGCACACAGTATGTGTAACCAGTTTCCTGATAGAAGACAATATCCTGACCACATTAATGAGATACCTACTGATTTGTATCCAAGGCCTCTACATATAAACCATTCATTTTCTTCTACAGGGTAAGTATCCCATATCCAAATATTACGAAATACGGATTTTTTTGAGTGAGATAGTGAAACCTTTGTTTTCGGATGGCTCAATATACACAAAGTTATTAAAAATATTGTATTAAATGACCTTCAGGCTGTGTATGAGGTGTACATGATGTGTATAAGGTGTATATGATGTGTATAAGGTGTATATGATGTGTATGAGGTGTATATGATGTGTATGAAGTGTATATGAAGTGTATATGATGTGTATGAGGTGTATATGATGTGTATGATGTGTATATGATGTGTATGAGGTGTATATGATGTGTATAAGGTGTATATGATGTGTATGAGGTGTATAAGGTGTATATGATGTGTATGAGGTGTATATGATGTGTATAAGGTGTATATGATGTGTATGAGGTGTATATGATGTGTATATGATGTGTACGAGGTGTATATGATGTGTATGAGGTGTATATGATGTGTATGAGGTGTATATGATGTGTATAACGTGTATATGATGTGTATAACGTGTATATGATGTGTATAAGGTGTATATGATGTGTATAAGGTGTATATGATGTGTATAAGGTGTATATGAGACATAAATGCATTCTGTGCTTAGACTTGGGTCCCATCACCATGATATCTCATTATGGTATGCAGTTATTCCAAAATACGGAAAAATCCCATATCCAAAATACTTCTGGTCCCAAGCATTTTGGATAAGGGATAATCAACCTGTAATAATATTTATCACTTTATTTATATAGCACTCACTCTTTCTCCAAGGTGCTTAACATATAGAGGGCGGGATGTACTAAAGGGAAAATGCGATGAAACCCCCGTTTTGGGGGTTTTATTGCATTTTCGCATCTACTAACCCCCATCCGCCGCGTTTTCACCCATGAGGGTATCACCATCTTTGGATGGTGATACCCACCACGGGCCCCACGTCCTGCCGCACTCCTCCACTACGGGCCCCTCACCCTGCCGCACTCCTCTACTACGGGCCCCTCGCCATGCCGCACTCGTCCACTACGGGCCCCTCGCCCTGCCGCACTCGTCCACTACGGGCCCCTCGCCCTGCCGCACTCGTCCACTACGGGCCCCTCGCCCTGCCGCACTCGTCCACTACGGGCCCCTCGCCCTGCCGCACTCGTCCACTACGGGCCCCTCGCCCTGCCGCACTCGTCCACTACGGGCCCCTCGCCCTGCCGCACTCGTCCACTACGGGCCCCTCGCCCTGCCGCACTCGTCCACTACGGGCCCCTCGCCCTGCCGCGCTCCTCCATTTGCACAGCATGTCAGGACAGATTGCAGATATTGACTCTTTGACACTTATGAAAAGCTGTAATTCTACTTCATGGTACCGTAGTACTATACCTACCAATATCTCTATCACTGACAACACCATCATCTCCCCCATTCCCGAACTTCGCTGCCTGGGCGTCACTCTTGACTCCTCCCCCTCCTTCACTCCCCACATCAAAGCTCTGGCGCAATCCTGTCTGTTCCAGCTACGCAGCATTGCTCACATCAGGCCATTTCTCTCCCAGAGTGCAACTAAACTTATCATCCACTCTCTGGTCATCTCACGACTCGACTACTGCAATGTTCTCACTGGCCTCACTCGCTTCCACCTCGCTCCCCTCCAATCTGTCCTGAACTCCGCAGCTAGGCTTATCTTCCTCTCCCGCCGCACCACATCTGCCACTCCCCTTCCCCAATATCTGCTCTGGCTCCCATTCCCCTACAGAATGCTCTTCAAACTCCTCACCCTCACATACAAGGCCATCTCTAATTCCACTGCTCCCTACATCTCCAACCTCCTCTCCCTTCATACTCCCTCCCGCCCACTAAGGTCGGCTGATGACCGTCGCCTCTCCACCGTCCTGGTCACTGCTTCCCATGCTGGAGTTCAAGACTATGCCGCGCTGCACCCCTTCAGTGGAACGCGCTCCCCTGCTCCATTAGACTCTCCCCAATCTTGCGAAGCTTCAAACAGGCACTGAAAACCCACCTATTCATCAAAGCGTACCCTCCAATGCATAACCTAGTCCTGAGGCTGAGGCCGCTCCTCCTTCCCTCTGCCCTGAGGCCGCTCCTCCGTCCCCCTGCCCTGAGGCCGCTCCTCCGTCCCCCTGCCCTGAGGCCCTCCTGCATCCCCCTGCCGAGGCCCTCCTGCATCCCCCTGCCCTGAGGCCCTCCTGCATCCCCCTGCCCTGAGGCCGCGCCTCCTTCCCCCTGCCCTGAGGCCACTCCCCCTTCCCTGAGGCCGCTCCTCCGTCCCCCTGCCCTGAGGCCGCTCCTCCTTCCCCCTGCCCTGAGGCCGCTCCTCCGTCCTCCTGCCCCGAGGCCGCTCCTCCATCCCCCTGCCCTGAGGCTGCTCCTCCATCCCCCTGCCCTGAGGCCGCTCCCCATTCCCTGAGGCCATTCCTCCATCCCCCTGCCCTGAGGCCGCTCCTCCATCTCCCTGCCTCATGCCTTGACCATCTCTGCTTTGCTTACATCCTGCCATCAGGCTACCTCCCGCTTGCCTGCACCTCATGTTATTTGTCTGTCGACCCTTCCCACTAGATTGTTAGCTCTTCAGAGCAGGGCCCTCTTTCCTCTTGTGGCGCCTTATAAATAAAATGTAATAATAATAATAATAACAACAGGATTTTGGAAACCTATCGGTAAATCCTTTTCTCATAGTCCGTAGAGGATACTGGGGTCCACATTAGTACCATGGGGTTAAAGACTGGTCCACAAGGACCCATGGGCACTTTAAGAGTTTAATAGTGTGGGCTGGCTCCTCCCTCTATGCCCCTCCTACCAGACTCAGTCTAGAAACTGTGCCAGAGGAGACTGACAAACTTCGAGAGAAGGAAATACACAGACCCTGGTGAGATTCGAACCAACACACACACACACACACACACACACACACACACACACACACACACACACACACACACACACACACCAAAAGGAAAGCCAAGATAACCAAACAGGTACAGCAACAGTGGAACCAAGTACTTAACCAAGTAACAAAGCAAGATAAAGAAGCGCTGGGCGGGCGCCCAGTATCCTCTACGGACTATGAGAAAAGGATTTACCGATAGGTAATTAAAATCTTATTTTCTCTTACGTCTTAGAGGATGCTGGGGTCCACATTAGTACCATGGGGATGTACCAAAGCTCCCAGAACAGGAGGGAGAGCGCGCAGGCTCCTGCAGAACTGATTGACCAAACATCAGGTCCTCAGAGGCCAAAGTATCGAACTTGTAGAACTTAGCAAACGTGTTCGAACCAGACCAAGTAGCCGCTCGGCAAAGCTGCAGAGCCGAGACACCCCGGGCAGCCGCCAGGAAGAACCCACTGGATGAGTAGAGTGGGCCTGTACAGATCTTGGAAGCAGCAATCCTGCCGTGGAATACGCATACGCTGGATAGTAAGCCTGATCCAGCGAGCAATTTCAGCTTAGAAGCAGGACACCTTGTTGGGATCATAAAGCACAAACAGCGCGTCCGATTTCCTATGACAAGCTGTCCGCTGCACATATCAACATCCAAGGACTTTGAAGTAGCCGAGGAGTCAGTAGCCACAGGCACCACAATAGGTTGGTTGATATGAAATGCTCATACTACCTTAGGAAGAAACTGCTGACGCGTCCTGAGCTCAGGTCTATCCTCATGGAAAATTAAGTAGGGGCTCTGGTGAGACAATGCCCCCAACTCTGACACACGTCTTGCTGACGCCAAGGCCAACAGTGTGACCGCCTTCCACGTAAGAAACTTTACATCTACCTCCTGTAAAGGCTCGAACCAATCTGATTGCAGGAACTGCAGCACCGCATTAAGATCCCACGGTGCCGTAGGAGGCACAAAGGGTGGTTGGATGTGCAGAACCCCTTTCAAGAATGTCTGAACCTCCGGCAGGGCAGCCAATTCTTTCTGGAAGAAAATGGGCTAGGCCGAAATCTGGACCTTTATGGAGCCCAGGCGTAGGCTCACATGCACACCTGCTTGCAGAAAAAGAAGGAAATGCCCTAGTTGAAACTCCACCGCAGGAAACTTCTTGGATTCACACAGACACACATTTTTTTCCAAATACGATGGTAATGCTTAGACGTTACTCCCTTCCTAGCTTGGATCAGAGTAGGAATCACCCTGTGCGGAATCCCCTTCCGGGCTAAAATCTGACGCTTAACTTCCATGCCGTCAAACGTAGCAAGTCTTGATAAGTGAACGGCCCCTGTAGCAGAAGGCCCTTGCGAAGAGGAAGAGGCCTTGGATCCTCTATTAGTAATTCCAGAAGATCCGCGTACCAAGCCCTTCTTGGCCAGTCCGGAGTAATAAGGATCTCCTGAACCCTTGTTCTTTTGATTCTTTTGAGAATTCTTGGGATGAGCGGAAGTGGAGGAAACACGTACGCTGTCTGGAACGCCCACGGAGTTACCAGCGCGTCCACAGCCGCTGCTTGTGGGTCTCTCGACCTGGAACAGTACCGCCGGAGCATCTTGTTGAGACGAGAGGCCATCATGTCTATCCTGAGGTATTACCCACCGGCTTGTCACCTCCACGAACACCTCCGGGTGGAGGTCCCACTCTCCTGGATGGAGATCGTGTCTTCTGAGGATGTCTGCTTCCCAGTTATATACTCCCGGAATGAAGATTGCCGACAGCGCCATTGCGTGTGTCTCTGCCCAGAGAAGAATTCTTGTTACCTCTGACATTGCAGATCTGCTCTTCGTTTCGCCCTGTCGGATTATGTAGGACACCGCCGTTACATTCTTCGACTGAACCTGAACGGCTTGATCTTGAAGAAGATGTGCCGCTTGTAGAAGGGCATTGTATATGGCCCTTAGTTCCAGAATGTTTATTCAAAGGATGGCATCCTAACTTTACTATTTTCCGTGGAAGTTTTTCTCCCGGGTGAATGCTCCCCAACCCCTGAGCCTTGCATCTGTGGTTAGAAGAATCCAATTTTGAATCCCAAACCTGTAGCCTTTGATAAGGTGAGAAGTCTGCAGCCACCAGAGGAGCGAAATTCTGGCTTTCTGTGACAGGCGTATCCGCTGGTGCATGTGAATACGTGATCCGGACCACTTGTCCAGGAGATCCAGATGGAAGAATCTTGCATGGAATCCTCCGTACTGCAGTGCCTCGTACGCGGCTACCATCTTCCCCAGTAGGCGAATGCACTGATGAACCGATACCCGGCTGGCTTCAAGACATCCCGAACCATTGACTGGATCACCAAAGCTTTTTCCAATGGAAGAAATACCCTCTGTACTTCCGTGTCGAGTATCATCCCCAAGAAGAGAAGTCTCCTTGTTGATTTTAAATGTGATTTTGGAAGGTTCGGAATCCATCCATAATCCTGGAGTAGTTGAGTTGAGAGAGAGCAATACTCTGCAACAACCTCTCCCTGGAAGATGCCTTTATCAGCAGATCGTCCAGATATGGAATAATGTTCACTCCCATGACCTTGGTGAACACCCTTGGTGCTGTGGAAAAGCCAAATGGCAGGGCCTGGAACTGGTAGTGACAGTCCAGCAGCGCAAATCTGAGATAAGCCTGGTGAGGCGGCCAGATCGTGAATGTGAAGGTACGCATCCTTGATATCTAGGGATACCAAGAATTCTCCCTCCTCCAGACCTGAGATTACAGCTCTCAGAGATTCCATCTTGAATTTGAATACCCGCAAATAGGAGTTCAGGGATTTTAAGTTTAAGAACGGCCTTACCAAACCGTCCGATTTCGGTACCACGAACAGGTTGGAAAATTAACCTTTGTTCTGTAGGTAAGGTGGAACTGGAACAATGACCTGTGTTTGTATTAATTTTTGAATTGCCTTTTGCAGGATTGTACTGTCTTCCTGAGAATCTGGTAAGCCTTATTTGAAGAATCTGTGAGGTGGGAGATCTTGAAACTCCAGTCCGTACCCCTGGGCAACAATCTCTTTGACCCAGGAATCTAGGCATGATGTCGCCCAGATGTGACTGAAATCTTTTAACCGTGCTCCCACCTGCATGTTCTTCAGGCAGTGTGGTCCACCGTCATGCCGAAGGCTTTGAGGAAACAGAACCTGAGGTCTGCTCCTGAGAACCTGTCGCTGCAGGTTTTCTGGGTTTTCCTCGACCCCCTATGAAGGCAGTGGAGGAAACCCTGGATTTGTTGTTAAATTTTACTGTCTGAAAGGACTGCAGTGTAGGTGCAGGATATGATTTCCTAGCCGGTCTAGCTGTGGAAGGAAGATATGTCGACTTACCCGCAGTTGCCTTGGATATCCACGTATCCAGTTCGTCACCGAGCAGGGCCTCAGCTGTGAAGGGCAGGCTCACTACGCTTCTCCTGGAGTCTGCATCCGCAGTCTATTGACGTAGCCACAGTCCTCTGCGTGCCGAAACTGCCGTAGCTGTAACCAGTGCGTTAAGCAGGCCAATTTCCTACATGGCTTCCACCATGAAGCTTGCAGAATCCTGAATGTGAAGTAATAGTAACTCAATTTCACTGCTATTCATTGAATCTAAATCATCAATTAGGTTACCTGACCATTTTAAATGGCCAAGCAATAGTGGGTCTCTGGGCCACACCTGCAGCTGTGTACACAGAAACATAGAATGTGACGGCAGATAAGAACCACTTGGCCCATCTAGTCAGCCCCTTTTTTTTTATCCTTTAGGTAATCTCAACCCTTTTTGAACCCTAATTCTTTGTAAGGATATTCATATGCCTATCCCAAGTGTACAGTGATTTGAGTGTAGTCTCAATCTTGCGGTCAGCCGAATCCTTTAAGGAGGCTGCGCCAGGGACAGGTAAAAATAAGATTTTAAACCTACCTGTAAATTTTTTTCTCGTAGTCCGTAGAGGATGCTGGGGACTCCGTAAGGACCATGGGGATAGACGGGCTCCGCAGGAGACAATGGCACTTTAAGAAAGACTTTAGGTATTGGGTGTGAACTGGCTCCTCCCTCTATGCCCCTCCTCCAGACCTCAGTTAGAGAAACTATGAGGAGACTGACAGTACGAGGAAAGGATTTTTGTTAAACCAAGGGCAAGATTCATACCAGCCCACACCAATCACACCGTATAACCTGTGATAAACTAACCAGTTAACAGTATGAAAACAACATAGCATCAGTCATAGACCGATGAAACTATAACATAATCCTTATGTAAGCAATAACTATATACAAGTCTTGCAGAAGTAGTCCGCACTTGGGACGGGCGCCCAGCATCCTCTACAGACTACGAGAAAAAGATTTACCGGTAGGTTTAAAATCTTATTTTCTCTTACGTACTAGAGGATGCTGGGGACTCCGTAAGGACCATGAGGATTATACCAAAGCTCCCAAATGGGCGGGAGAGTGCGGATGACTCTGCAGCACCGATTGAGCAAACAGGAGGTCCTCCTCAGCCAGGGTATCAAACTTATAGAACTTTGCAAAGGTGTTTGACAACTGTAGTGCCGAGACCCCTCGGGCAGCCGCCCAAGATGAGCCCACCTTCCCAGTGGAATGGGCCTTGACCGATTTTGGCAACGGCAATCCAGCCGGCGCATGTGCCTGCTGAATCGTGTTACAGATCCAGCGAGCAATAGTCTGCTTTGAAGCAGGAGCGCCAACCTTGTTGGGTGCATACAGGATAAACAGTGCTTCTGTTTTTCTGATCCTAGCCGTTCTGGCCACGTAAATTATCAAAGCCCTGACCACATCAAGGGACTCAGAATCCTCCAAGTCTCGTGTAGCCACAGGCACCACAATAGGTTGGTTCATATGAAAAGATGACACCACCTTAGGCAAAAATTGAGGACGGGTCCGCAATTCGCTCTATCCATATGGAAAACTAGATAGGGGCTTTTATGAGACAAAGCCGCCAATTCCGACACTCGCCTAGCCGAAGCCAAGGCTAATATCATGACCACCTTCCAAGTGAGATATTTTAACTCCACCGTTTTAAGTGGTTCAAACCAGTGCGACTTAAGGAAACTCAACACCACGTTAAGGTCCCAAGGCGCCACCGGAGGTACAAAAGGAGGCTGAATATGCAGCACTCCCTTCACAAAAGTCTGTACTTCTGGGAGAGAAGCCAATTCTTTTTGAAAGAAAATGGATAAGACCGAAATCTGAACCTTAATGGAGCCTAATTTTAGGCCAAAATTCACTCCAGTCTGTAGGAAGTGAAGGAAACGGCCCAGATGGAATTCTTCCGTGGGAGCATTCCTGGCCTCACACCAAAAAACATATTTTCGCCATATACGGTGATCATGTTTAGCTATCCTTCCTTCCTAGCCTTTATCAGAGTAGGAATGCCCTTTTCCGCTAGGATCCGGGCGTTCAACCGCCATGCCATCAAACGCAGCCACGGTAAGTCTTGGAACAGACAGGGCCCCTGTTGCAACAGGTCCTGTCTTAGAGGAAGAGGCCACGGATCTTCTGTGAGCATCTCCTGCAGATCCGGATACCAGGCCCTTCGTGGCCAATCTAGAACAATGAGAATTGTCTGTTCTCCTCTTTTCCTTATTATTCTCAACACCTTTGGAATGAGAGGAAGAGGAGGAACCACATAGACCGGCTGGAACACCCACGGTGTCACTAGGGCGTCCACCGCTACCGCCTGAGGGTCTCTTGACCTGGCGCAATACCTCTGCAGCTTTTTGTTGAGGCGGGACGCCATCATGTCTATCTGGGGCAGTCCCCACAGACTTGCAATCTGAGCGAAGACTTCCTGATGAAGTCCCCACTCTCATGGATGCAGGTCGTGCCTGCTGAGGAAGTCTGCTTCCCAGTTGTCCACTCCCGGAATGAACACTGCTGACAGTGCGCTTACATGATTTTCCGCCCAGCGAAGAATCCTGGTGGCTTCCGCCATCGCCACTCTGCTCCTTGTGCCGCCCTGGCGGTTTACATGAGCCACTGCGGTGATGCTGTCTGACTGGATCAGAACTGGTAAGTCGCGAAGCAAGGTTTCCGCTTGACGAAGGGCATTGTATATAGCCCTCAGCTCCAGGACGTTGATGTGAAGACAAGTTTCTTGACTTGACCAAAGACCCTGGAAGTTTCTTCCTTGTGTGACTGCTCCCCAACCTCGGAGGCTCGCGTCCGTGGTCACCAGAACCCAGTCCTGAATGCCGAACCTGCGGCCCTCTAGAAGGTGAGCACTCTGCAGCCACCACAGGAGAGAGATACCTTGGCCCTGGGGGACAGTGTGATCAACTGATGAATCTGTAGATGTGACCCGGACCACTTGTCCAGTAGGTCCCATTGGAAGGTCCTCGCATGGAACCTGCCGAACGGAATGGCCTCGTAAGACGCCAACCATCTTTCCCAGGACTCGAGTGCAGTGATGCACTGACACCTGTTTTGGTTTCAATAGGTTCCTGACCAGAGTCATGAGTTCTTGAGCCTTTTCCGTTGGAAGATAAACCCTTTTCTGGTCCGTATCCAGAATCATGCCCAAGAAGGTCAGACGAGTCGTAGGAACCAGCTGCGACTTTGGGATATTTAGAATCCAGCCGTGTTGCTGTAACACGCTCAGTGAAAGTGACACGCTGCTCAGCAACTGCTCTCTTGATCTCGCTTTTATGAGATCGTCCAAGTACTGGATAACTGTGACCCCCTGCTTGCGCAGGAGCACCATAATTTCCGCCATTACCTTGGTGAAAATCCTTGGGGCCGTGGAAAGCCCTAACGGCAACGTCTGAAATTGGTAATGACAATCCTGTACCGCAAATCTCAGGTACGCCTGATGAGGTGGATATATTGGAACATGAAGGTATGCATCCTTTATGTCTAGGGATACCATAAAATCCCCCCCTTCCAGGCTGGCGATGACCGCTCTGAGTGATTCCATCTTGAACTTGAACCTTTTCAAGTATAGGTTCAGGGATTTTAAATTTAAAATGGGTCTGACCGAACCGCCCGGTTTCGGGACTACAAACAGGGTTGAGTAATATCCCCTCCCTTGTTGCAGTAGGGGAACCTTGACCACCACCTGTTGAAAATACAATTTGTGAATCGCATTTAACACTAACTCCCTCTCTGAGGGAGAAGTTGGTAGCGCCGATTTGAAAAACCGGCGAGGAGGCACCTCTTCGAATTCCAGCTTGTAACCCTGAGTAACAATTTCTACTGCCCAGGGATCCACCTGTGAGTGAACCCAGATGTGGTTGAAAAGTCGAAGACGTGCCCCCACTGGGGCGGACTCCCATAGCGGAGCCCCAGCATCATGCGGTGGATTTGTAGAGGCCGGGGAGGACTTCTGTTCCTGGGAACTAGCTGTGTTGTGCAGCTTCTTTCCTCTGCCCTTACCTCTGGCAAGAAAGGACGCACCTCGTACTTTCTTGTTTTTCTGTGACCGAAAGGACTGCATTTGATAATGTGGCGCTTTCTTAGGCTGTGAGGGAATATAAGGCAAAAAATTGGATTTACCAGCTGTAGCTGTGGAGACCAGGTCCGAGAGACCTTCTCCAAACAATTCCTCACCCTTGTAAGGTAAAACCTCCATATGCCTCTTTGAGTCGGCATCACCTGTCCATTGCCGGGTCCATAGGACTCGTCTAGCAGAAATCGACATAGCGTTGATTCTAGAACCCAATAGACCAATGTTTCTTTGAGCATCCCTCATATATAAGACAGCATCTTTTATATGTCCTAGGGTCAATAAGATGGTATCCTTATCCAGGGTTTCAATATCCGCTGATAAGGTATCCGTCCATGCTGCTACAGCGCTACACACAGGCCGACGCAATAGCCGTTCTGAGTAAGTTACCCGAATGCGTGTAAATGGACTTCAAGGTAACCTCCTGCTTGCGATCAGCAGGATCCCTGAGGGTAGCCGTATCCTGGAATGGCAGCGCTACCTTCTTGGATAAGCGTGTCAACGCTTTGTCCACCCTAGGGGAGGATTCCCACCGTATTCTGTCATTTGGCGGGAAAGGATACGTCATAAGAATCCTTTTGGGAATCTGCAGTTTTTTGTCTGGAGATTCCCAAGCCTTTTCACATAATTCGTTCAGCTCATGTGAGGGAGGAAAGGTTACCTCAGGTTTCTTTCCCTTATACATGTGTACCCTCGTGTCAGGGACAGGGGGTTCCTCTGTGATATGCAAAACATCTTTTATTGCAATAATCATACATCGAATACATTTAGCCAGTTTGGGCTGTAACTTTGCATCATCATAGTCGACACTGGAATCAGAATCCGTGTCGGTATCTGTGTCTACTATTTGGGATAGTGGGCGCTTTTGAGACCCCAAGGTCCCTGCGACACAGGGACAGACATGGGTTGATTCCCTGGCTGTTCCCTAGCTTCCGCTTTGTCTAATCTTTTGTGCAATAAATTTACATTAGCACTTAAAACATTACACATATCCATCCAGTCAGGTGTCCGCGTTGTCGACGGAGACACCACATTAATTTTCTCCTCCTCCTCCCCCGGAAAGCCTTCTACCTCAGACATGTCGACACACGCGTACCGACACACCACACACTCAGGGAATCCTCTTATCTGAAGACAGTTCCCCCACAAGGCCCTTTGGAGAGACAGAGAGCGTATGCCAGCACACACCCCAGCGCTATATGACCCAGGAAAAAACACAGTATGTTTACCCAGATAGCGCTGTAATCTGTATATTGCGCCAATATGTGTCCCCCCCCCCCTTCTTTAAAACCCTCTTTCACCGTGGATAAGCAGGGGAGAGTCCGGGGAGCTTCCTCTCAGCGCTGTGCTGTGGAGAAAATGGCGCCGGTGAGTGCTGAGGAAGAAGCCCCGCCCCCTCAGCGGCGGGCTTCTGTCCCGCTCAAATATGTAAAAAAACCTGGCTGGGGCTCTTTATAATAAGAATTTACTTACCGATAATTCTATTTCTCGGAGTCCGTAGTGGATGCTGGGGTTCCTGAAAGGACCATGGGGAATAGCGGCTCCGCAGGAGACAGGGCACAAAAGTAAAGCTTTTACAGGTCAGGTGGTGTGTACTGGCTCCTCCCCCTATGACCCTCCTCCAGACTCCAGTTAGGTACTGTGCCCGGACGAGCAAACACAATAAGGGAGGATTTTGAATCCCGGGTAAGACTCATACCAGCCACACCAATCACACCGTACAACTTGTGATCTAAACCCAGTTAACAGTATGATAACAGAGGAGCCTCTGAAAGATGGCTTCCTAAACAATAACCCGAATTAGTTAACAATAACTATGTACAAGTATTGCAGATAATCCGCACTTGGGATGGGCGCCCAGCATCCACTACGGACTCCGAGAAATAGAATTATCGGTAAGTAAATTCTTATTTTCTCTATCGTCCTAAGTGGATGCTGGGGTTCCTGAAAGGACCATGGGGATTATACCAAAGCTCCCAAACGGGCGGGAGAGTGCGGATGACTCTGCAGCACCGAATGAGAGAACTCCAGGTCCTCCTTTGCCAGGGTATCAAATTTGTAAAAATTTACAAACGTGTTCTCCCCTGACCACGTAGCTGCTCGGCAGAGTTGTAATGCCGAGACCCCTCGGGCAGCCGCCCAAGATGAGCCCACCTTCCTTGCGGAATGGGCCTTAACAGATTTAGGCTGTGGCAGGCCTGCCACAGAATGTACAAGTTGAATTTTGTTACAAATCCAACGAGCAATCGACTGCTTAGAAGCAGGTGCACCCAACTTGTTGGGTGCATACAGTATAAACAGCGAGTCAGATTTTCTGACTCCAGCCGTCCTTTAAATGTATATTTTTAAGGCTCTGACAACGTCCAACAACTTGGAGTCCTTCAAGTCGTCTGTAGCCGCAGGCACTACAATAGGCTGGTTCAGGTGAAACGCTGATACCACCTTAGGGAGAAAATGCGGACGCGTCCGCAGCTCTGCCCTATGTCGAATGGAAAATTAAATAAGGGCTTTTATAAAACAAAGCCGCCAGTTCAGATACTCTCCCGGCCGAAGCCAGGGCCAGTAACATAGTCACTTTCCATGTGAGATATTTCAAATCCACATTCTTTAGTGGTTCAAACCAATTGGATTTGAGGAAATCTAAAACTACATTTAGATCCCACGGTGCCACCTTAGGCACCACAGGAGGCTGTATATGCAGTACTCCTTTGATAAAAATCTGGACCTCAGGGACTGAGGCCAATTCTTTTTGGAAGAATATTGATGGGGCCGAAATTTGAACCTTAATAGATCCCAATTTGAGACCCATAGACAATCCTGATTGCAGGAAATGTAGGAAAACGACCCAGTTGAAATTCCTCCATCGGAGCACTCCGCTGCTCGCACCACGCAACATATTTTCGCCAAATACGGCGATAATGCTTCGCGGTGACTTCCTTCCTTGCCTTTATCAAGGTAGGAATGACTTCTTCTGGAATGCCTTTTCCTTTTAGGATCTGGCATTCAAACGCCATGCCGTCAAACGCAGCCGCGGTAAGTCTTGAAAAAGACAAGTACCCTGCTGAAGCAGGTCCCTTCTCAGAAGTAGAGGCCACGGATCGTCCGTGACCATCTCTTGAAGTTCCGGGTACCAAGTCCTTCTTGGCCAATCCGGAGCCACTAGTCTTACTCCTCTTTGCCGTATAATCCTCAATACCTTTGGTATGAGAGGCAGAGGAGGAAACACATATACCGACTGGTACACCCAAGGTGTTACCAGCGCGTCCACAGCTATTGCCTGCGGATCTCTTGACCTGGCGCAATACCTGTCCAGTGTTTTGTTGAGGCGAGACGCCATCATGTCCACCATTGGTTTTACCCAACGGTTTAATAGCATGTGGAAAACTTCTGGATGAAGTCCCCACTCTCCCGGGTGAAGGTCGTGTCTGCTGAGGAAGTCTGCTTCCCAGTTGTCCACGCCCGGGATGAATACTGCTGACAGTGCTATCACGTGATTCTCCGCCCAGCGAAGGATCCTGGCAGCTTCTGCCATTGCCCTCCTGCTTCTTGTGCCGCCCTGTCTGTTTACATGGGCGACTGCCGTGATGTTGTCCGACTGGATCAACACCGGTCTTCCTTGAAGCAGAGGTTCCGCCTGGCTTAGAGCATTGTAGATTGCTCTTAGTTCCAGAATGCTTATGTGAAGAGACTTTTTCAGGCTCGACCACACTCCCTGGAAATTTCTTCCCTGTGTGACTGCTCCCCAGCCTCTCAGGCTGGCCTCCGTGGTCACCAGGATCCAATCCTGCATGCCGAATCTGCGGCCCTCCAATAGATGAGCCTCCTGCAACCACCACAGAAAAGATACCCTTGTCCTCTGCGACAGGGTTATCCGCAGGTGCATCTGAAGATGCGACCCTGACCATTTGTCCAACAGATCCCTTTGCATGGAATCTGCCGAAAGGGATTGCTTCGTAAGAAGCTACCATTTTTTCCCAGGACTCTTGTGCATTGATGTACAGACACCTTTCCTGGTTTTAGGAGGTTCCTGACCAGGTCAGATAACTCCTTGGCTTTTTCTTCGGGAAGAAAAACCTTTTTCTGAACTGTGTCCAGAATCATCCCCAGGAACAGCAGACGAGTTGTCGGCATTAATTGGGATTTTGGAATATTCAGAATCCATCCGTGTTGCTTTAGCACCTCTTGAGATAGTGCTAAACCCATCTCTAGCTGTTCTCTGGACCTTGCCCTTATTAGGAGATCGTCCAAGTATGGGATAATTAATACGCCTTTTCTTCGAAGAAGAAATATTATCTCGGCCATTACCTTTGTAAAGACCCGAGGTGCCGTGGACAAACCAAACGGCAGCGTCTGAAACTGATAGTGACAGTTTTGTACAACGAACCTGAGGTACCCCTGGTGTGAGGGGTAATTGGAACGTGGAGATACGCATCCTTGATGTCCAAGGATACCATAAAGTCCCCTTCTTCCAGGTTCGCTATCACTGCTCTGAGTGACTCCATCTTGAACTTGAACTTCTTTATGTACAGGTTCAAGGACTTCAGATTTAGAATAGGCCTTACCGAGCCATCCGGCTTCGGTACCACAAAAAGAGTGGAATAATACCCCTTCCCTTGTTGTAGAAGAGGTACCTTGACTATCACCTGCTGAGAAAACAGCTTGTGAATGGCTTCCAAAACCGTCTCCCTTTCTGAGGGGGACGTTGGTAAAGCAGACTTCAGGAAACGGCGAGGTGGCTCTGTCTCTAATTTCAACCTGTACCCCTGAGATATTATCTGCAGGATCCAGGGATTTACCTGCGAGTGAGCCCACTGCGCGCTGTAATTCTTGAGACGACCGCCTACCGCCCCCGAGTCCGCTTGCGAAGCCCCAGCGTCATGCTGAGGCTTTTGTAGAAGCCGGGGAGGGCTTCTGTTCCTGGGAAGGAGCTGCCTGTTGCTGTCTCTTCCCTCGTCCTCTGCCTCGTGGCAGATATGAATAGCCCTTTGCTCTCTTATTTTTAAAGGAACGAAAGGGCTGCGGTTGAAAGGTCGGTGCCTTTTTCAGTTGGGGAGTGACTTGAGGTAGAAAGGTGGATTTCCCGGCCGTAGCCGTGGCCACCAAATCCGATAGACCGACCCCAAATAACTCCTCTACGCATCGCCTGTCCACTGTCGTGTCCATAAAGCTCTTCTGGCCGAAATGGACATAGCACTTACCCGTGATGCCAGTGTGCAGATATCTCTCTGTGCATCACGCATATAAAGAAATGCATCCTTTATTTGTTCTAACGACAGTAAAATATTGTCCCTGTCCAGGGTATCAATATTTTCGATCAGGGACTCTGACCAAACTACCCCAGCACTGCACATCCAGGCAGTCGCAATAGCTGGTCGTAGTATAACACCTGCATGTGTGTATATACCTTTTTGGATATTTTCCATCCTCCTATCTGATGGATCTTTAAGTGCGGCCGTCTCAGGAGAGGGTAACGCCACTTGTTTTGATGAGCGTGTTAGCGCTTTGTCCACCCTAGGAGGTGTTTCCCAGCGCTCCCTAACCTCTGGCGGGAAAGGGTATAAAGCCAATAACTTCTTTGAAATTAGCAGTTTTTTATCGGGGCACCCCACGCTTCATCACACACGTCATTTAATTCTTCTGATTCGGTAAAAACTACTGGTAGTTTTTTCACACCCCACATAATACCCTGTTTAGTGGTACCTGTAGTATCAGCTAAATGTAACATCTCCTTTATTGCCAAAATCATATAACGTGTGGCCCTACTGGAAAATACGGTTGATTCGTCACCTTCACCACCGGAATCAGTGCCTGTGTCTGGGTCTGTGTCGACCGACTGAGGCAAGGGGCGTTTTACAGCCCCTGACGGTGTTTGAGGCGCCTGGACAGGCACTAATTGAGTGTCCGGCCGCCTCATGTCGGCAAACGACTGCTTAAGCGAGTTGACGCTATCCCGTAATTCCACAAATAAAGGCATCCATTCTGGTGTCGACCCCCTAGGAGGTGACATCCCCATATTTGGCAATTGCTCCGCCTCCACACCAATATCGTCCTCATACATGTCGACACACACGTACCGACACACAGCAGACACACAGGGAATGCTCTACACGAAGACAGGACCCACTAGCCCTTTGGGGAGACAGAGGGAGAGTCTGCCAGCACACACCAAAAAGCGCCATATATGACAGGGATAGCCTTATGATTAAGTGCTCCCTTATAGCTGCTTTTATATTAATATATTGCCATTTATTTTGCCCCCCCTCTCTGTTATACCCTGTTTCTGTAGTGCAGTGCAGGGGAGAGACCTGGGAGCCTTCCTGACCAGCGGAGCTGTGACAGAAAATGGCGCCGTGTGCTGAGGAGATAGGCCCCGCCCCTTTTCCGGCGGGCTCGTCTCCCGCTATTTAGTACATTTAGGCAGGGGTAAATATCTCCATATAGCCTCTGGGGCTATATGTGAGGTATTTTTAGCCTTTTTAAAGGTTTTCATTTGCCTCCCAGGGCGCCCCCCCCCCAGCGCCCTGCACCCTCAGTGACTGCCGTGTGAAGTGTGCTGAGAGGAAAATGGCGCACAGCTGCAGTGCTGTGCGCTACCTTAAGAAGACTGCAGGAGTCTTCAGCCGCCGATTCTGGACCTCTTCTTGCTTCAGCATCTGTGAGGGGGCCGGCGGCGTGGCTCCGGTGACCATCCAGGCTGTACCTGTGATCGTCCCTCTGGAGCTTCATGTCCAGTAGCCAAGAAGCCAATCCATCCTGCACGCAGGTGAGTTCACTTCTTCTCCCCTCTGTCCCTCGTTGCAGTGATCCTGTTGCCAGCAGGAATCACTGTAAAATAAAAAACCTAAGCTAAACTCTCTAAGCAGCTCTTTATGAGAGCCACCTAGAATTGCACCCTTCTCGGCCGGGCACAAAAATCTAACTGGAGTCTGGAGGAGGGTCATAGGGGGAGGAGCCAGTACACACCACCTGACCTGTAAAAGCTTTACTTTTGTGCCCTGTCTCCTGCGGAGCCGCTATTCCCCATGGTCCTTTCAGGAACCCCAGCATCCACTTAGGACGATAGAGAAATATACAGTGCCCAGCTGTATATATCTATTTTTGCCAGAAAACAAGGTTTATTGCTGCCCAGGGCGCGCCGCCCCCCCCCCCCCCCCCCCCCTGCGCCCTGCACCCTTACAGTGTCTGCCTGTGTGTGCTGTGTGGGAGCTAAGTGAAGATTTGAAGTCTTCTGCCGCCTCTGAAGTCTTCTTACTTCTCATACTCACCCGGCTTCTATCTTCCGGCTCTGCGAGGAGGACGGCGGCGCGGCTCTGGAACGGACGGCGAGGGTGAGACCTGCGTACCAATCCCTCTGGAGCTAATGGTGTCCAGTAGTCTAAGAAGCTGAGCCTTGAAACTCACAGAAGTAGGTCTGCTTCTCTCCCCTCAGTCCCACGATGCAGGGAGCCTGTTGCCAGCAGTGCTCCCTGAAAATAATAAACCTAACATAAAGTCTTTCTAGAGAAACTCAGGAGAGCTCCCTGTAATGCACCCAGTCTCCTCAGGGCACAGTATCAAACTGAGGTCTGGAGGAGGGGCATAGAGGGAGGAGCCAGTGCACACCCAGACCTAAAGTCTTTCTTAAAGTGCCCATGTCTCCTGCGGAGCCCGTCTATCTCCATGGTCCTTACGGAGTCCCCAGCATCCTCTAGGATGTAAGAGAAACAACCTTTCGTGATAATCTAGACACAGGCATCCACAGTAGGTGGGTTTTCACATGTTTTCCTATCCTCCTGAGGGAAAGGAAAGGAGATGAGTAACGTTTTAGGGATCTGAAACTTTTTCTCTGGGTTTACCTAAGTTCCTTCAAAGAGGGAGTTTGTTACTTTCCCTGCATCAAAGGAGTTAGAGGATTTCTTTTATACATTAAAACAAGACCCCTCATCTCTAACAGGTACTTCCTCTGAAATCTGCAATACATCCCTAATAGTGCAATCATAGCTTGCACCCCATCAACTCCCCCCAGATCCACCTCACCGTCCCCTGTATCTGAGGCATCGTCATCAGTGTCAGCCTGCAATACCGGAGCCAGTGTACGCTTCTGTGGGTACGTGGGTGGGGTGAGAGGCGCATCAACCCCCCCCCCCTCCCAGATCCACCTCACCGTCCCCTGTGTCTGATGCATCGTCATCAGTGTCAGCCTGCAATATCTGGGCCAGTGTACGCTTCTGTGGATACGTGGGTGGGGTGAGAGGCGCAGTTGTGAGTCTTTATTCATCAGACCCTCCACAGATTTTCTCAGAAACTGTGTCTCCTTCTCAGTACGGGATAACTTTGTAGAAATATTGGAAATCATCCCCCTTATGGAGTTCACCCACTGGGGTTCAGACCCAGAAGCCTGAGAATGTGTACTGTACTGACTACATAGACTCTCCAGGAGAAGAGAAACACTCCGCTGTACAAGATACACAGTCTTCTGACATGGTAATGTGACTCACACACACACACACACACACAGGAAAAACGTCAGACACAATTTCCCACAGAGTCTTTCAGGGAGCCACAGAGTATGAGGAGACCAGCCACACAGTGCCCAGGCGCAGACTATCTACCCTTAATAGGGTATTTAGTACTAATACACTTGCATCCCCCACCCCACACGGTACCGCAGAGGTAGTCTGGAGTTGATGTGAAGGAGCTGCGCTTCCCTGTCAGTGTCCTCTGTATAGATCTGCAGGGAGAAAATGGCGCTGGTGAGCTGCTGGGTCCGCTCCCGTAATGGCGCTCAGCTTCTCGCATTATCTTTATACTGGCCTGAGGTACATTAGTGCCCGACAGCGAGGTAGAACCCGTCAGACGACTAGCCAATGTAGGGTGTCAGCGGTGGCTCAGCGCGCCCCTCAGCAGCGAACACACACATGTGATCTGAGCCTCCTGGAACGCAGCCTGCACTTAGAGCTGTGCTCCTACCCTTATGCCGCCACACCCGCCGGCGACCCGCTAACATTGACACCGGCGCTGTACTCACCACTCTTCTATCTTCTGGCTCTGTTAGGGGTGGCGGCGTTCTGCGGGAGGGTACGCTCACCGTGGTGGGGCCTGCGAGTGGCACCCTCAGGAGCTCAGTGTCCTGTCAGCAGAGTAACGGGACCATTAGCTCTTCAGAAAGTTGGGCCGTTCTCCCCCCTAAGTCCCACGAAGCAGCCAGGCCGGTGCCAACCAGACCTGCCTGACAATAACAAACTCACAATAATAACACTAGCTGTGACCGGCTCCTCGGGGCACATTCTCTAAACCGAGACTGGTGGGAGGGGCATAGAGGGAGGAGCCAGCCCACACTGTTAAAGTGTCCACGGCTCCTAGTGGACCCATCTATACCCCATGGTACTAATGTGGACCCCAGCATCCTCTAGGACGTAACAGAAAATACCATAGTAATATCTGACAACAAGGTCTACACTACCTCCACATTATGCCGCACTCTTCCTACACTACCTCCACATTCTGCCGCACTCTTCCTACACTACCTCCACATTCTGCCGCACTCTTCCTACACTACCTCCACATTCTGCCGCACTCTTCCTACACTACCTCCACATTCTGCCGCACTCTTCCTACACTACCTCCACATTCTGCCGCACTCTTCCTACACTACCTCCACATTCTGCCGCACTCTTCCTACACTACCTCCACATTCTGCCGCACTCTTCCTACACTACCTCCACATTCTGCCGCACTATTCCTACACTACCTCCATATTCTGCCGCACTCTTCCTACACTACCTCCACATTCTGCCGCACTCTTCCTACACTACCTCCACATTCTGCCGCACTCTTCCTACACTACCTCCACATTCTGCCGCACTCTTCCTACACTACCTCCACATTCTGCCGCACTCTTCCTACACTACCTCCACATTCTGCCGCACTCTTCCTACACTACCTCCACATTCTGCCGAACTCTTCCTACACTACCTCCACATTCTGCCGAACTCTTCCTACACTACCTCCACATTCTGCCGCACTCTTCCTACACTACCTCCACATTCTGCCGCACTCTTCCTACACTACCTCCACATTCTGCCGCACTCTTCCTACACTACCTCCACATTCTGCCGCACTCTTCCTACACTACCTCCACATTCTGCCGCACTCTTCCTACACTACCTCCACATTCTGCCGCACTCTTCCTACACTACCTCCACATTATGCCGCACTCTTCCTACACTACCTCCACATTATGCCGCACTCTTCCTACACTACCTCCACATTATGCCGCACTCTTCCTACACTACCTCCACATTATGCCGCACTCTTCCTACACTACCTCCACATTATGCCGCACTCTTCCTACACTACCTCCACAGTATGCCGCACTCTTCCTACACTACCTCCACAGTATGCCGCACTCTTCCTACACTACCTCCACATTATGCCGCACTCTTCCTAGACTACCTCCACATTATGCCGCACTCTTCCTAGAGTACCTCCACATTATGCCGCACCCTTCCTACACTACCTCCACATTATGCCGCACCCTTCCTACACTACCTCCACATTCTGCCGCACTCTTCCTAAACTACCTCCACATTATGCCGCGCTCTTCCTACACAACCTACACATTATGTCGCGCTCTTCCTACACTACCTCCACATTATGCCGCACTCTTCCTACACTACCTCCACATTATGCAGCACTCTTCCTAAACTACCTCCACATTATGCCGCACTCTTCCTACACAACCTCCACATTATGTCGCACTCTTCCTACACTACCTCCATATTATACCGCACTCTTCCTACACTACCTCCACATTATGCCGCACTCTACCTACACATTATGCCGCATTCTTCCTACACTATCTCCACATTATGCCGCACACTACCTCCACATTATGCAGCACTCTTCCTACACTACCTCCACATTATGCCGCACTCTACCTATATTACCACCACATTTTGTCACACTTTCCTGTCATACTCCAGTGTAGCACCACCCACCCTGCTTACCTCTACCTCACATCTCTGATCAAAACTCACCAAAACTCCAGCAGCTTATACCGCTGCACCTGTGTATAGTGCCCACATGTATATACCGCTGTCCCTGTGTATAGTGCCCACATGTATATACCGCAGCCCCTGTGTATAGTGCCCACATGTATATACCGCTGCCCCTGTGTATAGTGCCCACATGTATATACCGCTGCCCCTGTGTATAGTGCCCACATGTACATACCGCTGCCCCTGTGTATAGTGCCCACATGTATATACCGCTGCACCTGTGTATAGTGCCCACATGTATATACCGCTGCACCAGTGTATAATGCCCACATGTATATACCGCTGCACCTGTGTATAATTCCCACATGTATATACCGCTGCACCTGTGTATAGTGCCCACATGTATATACCGCTGCACCTGTGTATAGTGCCCACATGTATATACCGCTGCCCCTGTGTATAGTGCCCACATGAATATACCGCTGCCCCTGTGTATAGTGCCCACATGTATATACCGCTGCACCTATGTATAATTCCCACATGTATATACCGCTGCACCTGTGCATAGTGCCCACATGTATATACCGCTGCCCCTGTGTATAGTGCCCACATGTATATACCGCTGCCCCTGTGTATAGTGCCCACATGTATATACCGCTGCCCCTGTGTATAGTGCCCACATGTATATACCGCTGCCCCTGTGTATAGTGCCCACATGTATATACCGCTGCCCCTGTGTATAGTGCCCACATGTATATACCGCTGCCCCTGCGTATAATGCCCACATGTATATACCGCTGCCCCTGCGTATAATGCCCACATGTATATACCGCTGCACCTGCGTATAATGCCCACATGTATATACCGCTGCACCTGTGTATAGTGCTCACATGTATATACCGCTGCACCTGTGTATAATGCCCACATGTGTATACCGCTGCACCTGTGTATAATGCCACATGTATATACCGCTGCACCTGTGTATAATGCCACATGTATATACCGCTGCACCTGTGTATAATGCCCACATGTATATACCGCTGCACCTGTGTATAATTCCACATGTATATACCGCTGCACCTGTGTATAATGCCACATGTATATACCGCTGCACCTGTGTATAATGCCACATGTATATACCGCTGCACCTGTGTATAATGCCCACATGTATATACCACTGCACCTGTGTATAATGGCACATGTATATACCGCTGCACCTGTGTATAATGCCACATGTATATACCGCTGCACCTGTGTATAATGCCCACATGTATATACCGCTGCACCTGTGTATAATTCCACATGTATATAGTATATACCGCTGCCCCTGTGTATAATGCCCACATGTATATACCGCTGCACCTGTGTATAATGCCACATGTATATACCGCTGCACCTGTGTATAATGCCACATGTATATACCGCTGCACCTGTGTATAATGCCTACATGTATATACCGCTGCACCTGTGTATAATGCCCACATGTATATACCGCTGCACCTGTGTATAATGCCACATGTATATACCGCTGCACCTGTGTATAATGCCCACATGTATATACCGCTGCACCTGCGTATAATGCCCACGTGTATACCGCTGCACCTGCGTATAATGCCCACATGTATATACCGCTGCACCTATGTATAATGCCCACATGTATATACCGCTGCACCTGTGTATAATTCCCACATGTATATACCGCTGCACCTGTGTATAATGCCCACATGTATATACCGCTGCACCTGTGTATAATGCCCACATGTATATACCGCTGCACCTGTGTATAATGCCCACATGTATATACCGCTGCACCTGTGTATAATGCCCACATGTATATACCGCTGCACCTATGTATAATGCCCACATGTATATACTGCTGCACCTGTGTATAATGCCCACATGTATATACCGCTGCACCTGTGTATAATTCCCACATGTATATACCGCTGCACTTGTGTATAATGCCCACATGTATATACCGCTGAACCGGTGTATAATGCCCACATGTATATACCGCTGCACCTGTGTATTATGCCCACATGTATATACCGCTGCACCTGTGTATAATGCCCAGATGTATATACCGCTGCACCTGTGTATAATGCCCACATGTATATACCGCTGCACCTGTGTATAATGTCCACATGTATATACCGCTGCACCTGTGTATAATGTCCACATGTATATACCGCTGCACCTGTGTATAGTGCCCACATGAATATACTGCTGCCCGTGTATAGTGCCCACATGTATATACCGCTGCACCTATGTATAATTCCCACATGTATATACCGCTGCACCTGTGCATAGTGCCCACATGTATATACCGCTGCACCTGTGCATAGTGCCCACATGTATATACCGCTGCCCCTGTGCATAGTGCCCACATGTATATACCGCTGCCCCTGTGCATAGTGCCCACATGTATATACCGCTGCCCCTGTGCATAGTGCCCACATGTATATACCGCTGCCCCTGTGTATAGTGCCCACATGTATATACCGCTGCCCCTATGTATAGTGCCCACATGTATACACCGCTGCCCCTGTGTATAGTGCCCACATGTATACACCGCTGCCCCTGTGTATAGTGCCCACATGTATATACCGCTGCCCCTGTGTATAGTGCCCACATGTATATACCGCTGCCCCTGTGTATAGTGCCCACATGTATATACCGCTGCCCCTGTGTATAATGCCCACATGTATATACCGCTGCCCCTGTGTATAATGCCCACATGTATATACCGCTGCACCTGTGTATAATGCCCACATGTATATACCGCTGCACCTGTGTATAATGCCCACATGTATATACCGCTGCACCTGTGTATAATGCCCACATGTATATACCGCTGCACCTGTGTATAATGCCCACATGTATATACCGCTGCACCTGTGTATAGTGCTCACATGTATATACCGCTGCACCTGTGTATAGTGCCCACATGTATATACCGCTGCACCTGTGTATAGTGCCCACATGTATATACCGCTGCACCTGCGTATAATGCCCACATGTATATACCGCTGCACCTGTGTATAGTGCCCACATGTATATACCGCTGCACCTGCGTATAATGCCCACATGTATATACCGCTGCACCTGTGTATAATGCCCACATGTATATACCGCTGCACCTGTGTATAATGCCCACATGTATATACCGCTGCACCTGTGTATAATGCCCACATGTATATACCGCTGCACCTGTGTATAATGCCCACATGTATATACCGCTGCACCTGTGTATAATGCCCACATGTATATACCGCTGCACCTGTGTATAATGCCCACATGTATATACCGCTGCACCTGCGTATAATGCCCACTTGTATATATTGCTGCACCTGTGTATAATGTTCACATGTATATACCGCTGCACCTGTGTATAATGCTCACATGACCCCTATGGCTCATATACTGTGTGTAATTCTGGCTCTGGTACTAGCCGGTGCCTCCTCAGCTATGTACGTCACCACATGTCCCTGCTTTCCGCACTACCTCCTTTCCCCAATACTCACATGCTGTCTCTTTGGAGCTCTAGTAGAGGAAAGGTTTTGTTGTATCTGAGGAAATCGCTGAGACCTCTGCAGACCGTCACTCCCTGCGTTACTGTCGCTGCCTGTGTGAAGTTTCCTGCAATATCAGATTTTATTGGTAATAAACATGAAATTCTCCTTTCCTAAAGAGCAAACGCTGCGTGACAAAGTATTAGTGACAGGTGATAAAGTGTGTTAGTAACATGTAGCAGCACAAAAACATTCACCCCAATAGTACAAAAGGTGCCATCGCTGTAACCCTAAAAATAAAGGCCAAATGTAAGACAGCTGGAAGGCATGGAACGCTTCTACAACACAACAAGGTCTATGATATGGGTCATGTGTGCTTAGAACTCAGCCAATGTACAAAGCATGCAGGGGGGTCTATAGTCCTATACACCACGCTGCAAATATAGGGGGCGCACTGCGGGCCGAACGTGGACGTCTTGGTTTTGCCTTGTAAATGACTGCACGTCGGGTGAACTCGGACTCAATTACACCCGCCCTAAGATTCAGAAGTAATTAAAGGGTCAGTATAGATTGTATGTAAGGAAGGTACAGAATACATATGCATAATCTGAGGAGTAAGTAGCCATGAACTAGGCGCAGCTTTGTAATGCGGGTTCACTCTGTGGCTTGGTCCCTCCTCCCCCGGCGAGCCAGGTTAGTGAACAAGCCCATGGCAGGAGCAGGACACGACACACAGTCACGGAAGAAGACGAGAACTAGTGACCATACAGAAATACCCATAGAAGCCAGGTGGCGTCAGGGTGGGCGCCCTGTGGACCCTATGGACTTCGAAGAAAGAGTTAGCAAAGGTGTCTACCATAACTAATTTTCTTCTTCAGGGTCCATAGGGATACCATGGGGATGACCCAAAGCAATTGTCCCCTAGGGTAGGGGACGTGACTGAGCTGTATGGAGAACCCTTCGAACAAAGGCAGCATCCTGGGCTCGCCCTGCTGCTGGCATACTGGTGGCCGGAATCCCACTGTTGGGATTATGACAGTCAGCCATCAGTAAAACGTATGTATTCCCTTCACTGGTAACATTTCCCTCCTGTGAATGCACTCCATTTACTACAACTCTCTGTTTTCTATATGGCAACCAAGATTTTATCCATTCAACCACCTTAGTATCCAATCCCAAGCTTTCGCATTTATTTAGCAGTCTGCTACGTGGGACAATGTCAAAAGACTTACTAAAATCTAGATAAGCTATATCCATGGCTCCACCTTTAGTCGCACAGTCAAAAAAGTCAATCACATTAGTTTGACATGATAACCGTCCCCCTCAGTGAATCCATGCTGTTTGGGATACTGTAAATTGCTGGATTTGAGAAAATCTACAACTCTTTCTTTTAAGAGTGTTTCCATCAATATCCCTACTCACAGGCCTGTTGTTGTTTGCCTCTTCCTTGCTTCCACTTTTGTGCAGTGGGACTATGTTCGCTCTTTTCCAGTCCTCTGGAATCACTCCTGTAGCTAATGACTTCTTGTCCGGTTCATAAATCTTCATCTTATGACCTGCTGTCTAAGAATCTTTCCATTTAACGCTTTTTGCGCCTGACAGATAACTGTATCCAAATGGTGAATCCAGTGACGTGTGGCAGTCAGTGTGGAAAGTGGCGCCACTATGAGTCTCAGTCTAGTTGTAGCTGCTGCTGCACAGGTACCGGTGTGAGTGGAGACAGTCTATTCTCCGTTCCTAGTGGATGCAGTTTATTATAGACAGATGGTTCAACACTTACATGTGTATTCCTAATGTTCATACAATTATATTAATATTTATTCAATTTTACAGCACTATTAGTGTTGGATTTAAATTTTTATCACCTTACGGTTTGGTCGTGTGTTAGGAATTCTTTCTTGTTTGCATTGTATATACACTTTAGAGATGGGCTGGGTATGAAAGGAGGACTACATTCATCATGCATGTTATCCTGCTGTGCCAGCAGTGACTTACCGTGCCCAGGCAGCTCCAGCTGCATCTACCAGGACCCAGTGGTCATGTGACCGTCACTTGCAGGTCAGAACTGCAGTGCTCAAGTGTTCTTGTGATTATATTTCGCCTATGTGTAACCCTTACAGCCTAACCCAAACATCCCACCACCCCACCCCCGCAACCTAACCCCACAGTCTAACCCTAGCCTCCCCCCTGCAGCCTAACTTTCCCATAACCCTGCAGCCCAACCCTAACCCCACAACCTAACCCTAACCCCACCCTCGCAGCCTAACCCTAACCCCACCCCGCAACCAAACCCCACAGTCTAACCCTAGCCTCCTCCTACAGCCTAACCTTCCCATAACCCTAACCCCACAACCTAACCCTAGCATCCCCCCGCAGTCTAACACTAGTATCAACCCGCAGTCTAACCCTAACCCCACAATCTAACCCTAGTCTGCCCCCGCAATCTAACCCCACAACCTAACCGCAGCCTAACCCTAATCCCACCCCCACAGTCTAACCCTCCCTCCCCCCACAGCCTAACCTTAATCTTCCCACAACCCCACAGCCTAACCCTAACCCCACAGTCTAACGCTAGCCAACCCCCGCAGCCTAACCACGCAACCTAACCCTAATCCGACTACTGTAGCCTAACACTAACCCCACCACCGTAGTCTAACTATAGTCTTCCCCTGCAGCCTAACCCTAACCTCCCCCAACCCCACAGCCTAACCCTAACCCCACCCGGTGACACACCTGTGGCGCTCTCATAACATGGACGTAAGACGGATCACATCTATACATCTTATATAGCCACTTCCCGGGAATGCCCAGCAATTTCCCAAACATTTCTGACACCATGCGTCTCCATCACAACGGCACCTGTATCGGAAATATGTGCAAAGAAGGTAGAGAAGGTATGGTGAAGATGATGACTACATAAGTTATGGTGAGATGATGACTACATGTGAGATGATGACTACATAAGTTATGGTGAGATGATGACTACATAAGGTATGGTGAGATGATGACTACATAAGGTATGGTGAGATGATGACTAGATAAGGTATGGTGAGATGGTGACTAGAGAAAGTATGGTGAGATGGTGACTAGATGACTAGAGAAGGTATGGTGAGATGATGACTAGAGAAGGTATGGTGAGATAATGACTAGAGAAGGTATGGTGAGATGGTGACTAGATGACTAGAGAAGGTGTGGTGAGATGATGACTAGAGAAGGTATGGTGAGATGATGACTAGAGAAGGTATGGTGAGATGGTGACTAGAAAAGGCATGGTGAGATGGTGACTAGAAAAGGCATGGTGAGATGATTACTAGCGAAGGTATGGTGAGATGATGATTAGAGAAGGTAAGGTGTAATGGTGACTAGATGACTAGAGAAGGTATGGTGAGATGATGACTAGAAAAAAAAAGAATTTACTTACCGATAATTCTATTTCTCATAGTCCGTAGTGGATGCTGGGAACTCCGTAAGGACCATGGGGAATAGCGGCTCCGCAGGAGACTGGGCACAAAAGTAAAAGCTTTATGACTAGCTGGTGTGCACTGGCTCCTCCCCCTATGACCCTCCTCCAAGCCTCAGTTAGGAAACTGTGCCCGGACGAGCGTACATAATAAGGAAGGATCTTGAATCCCGGGTAAGACTCATACCAGCCACACCAATCACACCGTACAACTTGTGATCTGAACCCAGTTAACAGTATGATAAACGTAGGAGCCTCTGAAAAGATGGCTCACAACAATAAACAACCCGATTTTTGTAACAATAACTATATACAAGTAATGCAGACAATCCGCACTTGGGATGGGCGCCCAGCATCCACTACGGACTATGAGAAATAGAATTATCGGTAAGTAAATTCTTATTTTCTCTGACGTCCTAGTGGATGCTGGGAACTCCGTAAGGACCATGGGGATTATACCAAAGCTCCCAAACGGGCGGGAGAGTGCGGATGACTCTGCAGCACCGAATGAGAGAACTCCAGGTCCTCCTCAGCCAGGGTATCGAATTTGTAAAATTTAGCAAACGTGTTTGCCCCTGACCAAGTAGCTGCTCGGCAAAGTTGTAAAGCCGAGACCCCTCGGGCAGCCGCCCAAGATGAGCCCACCTTCCTTGTGGAATGGGCTTTTACAGATTTTGGCTGTGGCAGGCCTGCCACAGAATGTGCAAGCTGAATCGTACTACAAATCCAACGAGCAATCGTCTGCTTAGAAGCAGGAGCACCCAGCTTGTTGGGTGCATACAGGATAAACAGCGAGTCAGATTTTCTGACTCCAGTCGTCCTGGAAACATATATTTTCAGGGCCCTGACTACGTCCAGCAACTTGGAGTCCTCCAAGTCCCTAGTAGCCGCAGGCACCACAATAGGCTGGTTCATGTGAAACGCTGCAACCACCTTAGGGAGAAATTGAGGGCGAGTCCTCAGTTCTGCCCTGTCTGAATGAAAAATTAGGTAAGGGCTTTTATATGATAAAGCCGCCAATTCTGAGACACGCCTGGCTGAAGCCAGGGCTAACAGCATGACCACTTTCCATGTGAGATATTTTAATTCCACAGTGGTGAGTGGTTCAAACCAATGTGACTTTAGGAGACTCAACACTACATTGAGATCCCAAGGTGCCACTGGAGGCACAAAAGGAGGCTGTATATGCAGTACCCCTTTGACAAACGTCTGAACTTCAGGCACTGAAGCCAGTTCTTTTTGGAAGAATATTGACAGGGCCGAAATTTGAACCTTAATGGACCCTAATTTTAGGCCCATAGATAGTCCTGTTAGCAGGAAATGCAGGAAACGACCCAGTTGAAATTCCTCTGTAGGGGCCTTCTTGGCCTCACACCACGCAACATATTTTCGCCAAATGCGGTGATAATGTTTCGCGGTTACATCCTTCCTGGCCTTGATCAGGGTAGGGATGACTTCATCTGGAATGCCTTTTTCCTTCAGGATCCGGCGTTCAACCTCCATGCCGTCAAACGCAGCCGCGGTAAGTCTTGGAACAGACAAGGTCCCTGCTGGAGCAGGTCCTTTCTTAGAGGTAGAGGCCACGGGTCCGCCGTGAGCATTTCTTGAAGTTCCGGGTACCAAGTCCTCCTTGGCCAATCCGGAGCCACGAGTATAGTTCTTACTCTTCTCCTTCTTATGATTCTCAATACTTTGGGTATGAGAGGCAGAGGAGGGAACACATACACTGACTGGTACACCCACGGTGTTACCAGAGCGTCCACCGCTATCGCCTGAGGGTCCCTTGACCTGGCACAATATCTGTCTAGTTTCTTGTTGAGACGAGACGCCATCATGTCCACCTTTGGTTTTTCCCAACGGTTTACAATCACGTGGAAGACTTCTGGGTGAAGTCCCCACTCCCCCGGGTGGAGGTCGTGTCTGCTGAGGAAGTCTGCTTCCCAGTTGTCCACTCCCGGAATGAACACCGCTGACAGTGCTGTCACATAATTTTCCGCCCAGCGAAGAATTCTTGCAGCTTCTGCCATTGCCCTCCTGCTTCTTGTGCCGCCCTGTCTGTTTACGTGGGCGACTGCCGTGATGTTGTCCGATTGGATCAATACCGACTGACCCTGAAGCAGAGGCCTTGCTTGACTTAGGGCATTGTAAATTGCCCTTAGTTCCAGGATATTTATGTGAAGAGACGTTTCCATGCTTGACCACAAGCCCTGGAAATTTCTTCCCTGTGTGACTGCTCCCCAGCCTCTCAGGCTGGCATCCGTGGTCACCAGAATCCAGTCCTGAATGCCGAATCTGCGGCCCTCTAGAAGATGAGCACTCTGCAACCACCACAGGAGAGACACCCTTGTCCTTGGAGATAGGGTTATCCGCTGATGCATCTGAAGATGCGATCCGGACCATTTGTCCAGCAGATCCCACTGAAAAGTTCTTGCATGGAATCTTCCAAATGGAATCGCTTCGTAAGAAGCCACCATCTTTCCCAGGACCCTTGTGCATTGATGCACTGACACTTGTCCTGGTTTCAGGAGGTTCCTGGCTAGCTCGGATAACTCCCTGGCCTTCTCCTCCGGGAGAAACACCTTTTTCTGGACTGTGTCCAGAATCATCCCTAGGAACAGTAGACGTGTTGTTGGAATCAGCTGCGATTTTGGAATATTTAGAATCCACCCGTGCTGACGTAGCACTACCTGAGATAGTGCTACTCCGACCTCTAACTGTTCCCTGGACCTTGCCCTTATCAGGAGATCGTCCAAGTAAGGGATAATTAAGACGCCTTTTCTTCGAAGAAGAATCATCATTTCGGCCATTACCTTGGTAAAGACCCGTGGTGCCGTGGACAATCCAAACGGCAGCGTCTGAAACTGATAATGACAGTTTTGTACCACAAACCTGAGGTACCCTTGGTGAGAAGGGGAGATTGGGACATGGAGATAAGCATCTTCGATGTCCAGAGACACCATATAGTCCCCTTCTTCCAGGTTCGCTATCACTGCTCTGAGTGACTCCATCTTGAATTTGAACCTTTTTATGTAAGTGTTCAATGATTTCAGATTTAAAATCGGTCTCACCGAGCCGTCCGGCTTCGGTACCACAAACAGCGTGGAGTAATACCCCTTTCCCTGTTGTAGGAGGGGTACCTTGATTATCACCTGCTGGGAATACAGCTTGTGAATAGCTTCCAATACTGCCTCCCTGTCGGAGGGAGACGTTGGTAGAGCAGACTTCAGGAACCGGCGAGGGGGAGACGTCTCGAATTCCAATTTGTACCCCTGTGATACTACCTGCAGGATCCAGGGGTCCACTTGCGAGTGAGCCCACTGCGCGTTGAAATTTTTGAGACGGGCCCCCACCGTGCCTGAGTCCGCTTGTAAAGCCCCAGCGTCATGCTGAAGACTTGGCAGAAGCGGGGGAGGGCTTCTGATCCTGGGAAGAGGCTGCCTGCTGCAGTCTTTTTCCCCTTCCTCTGCCCCGGGGCAGAAATGAGTGGCCTTTTGCCCGCTTGCCCTTATGGGGACGAAAGGACTGAGTTTGAAAAGACGGTGTCTTTTTCTGCTGAGAGGTGACCTGGGGTAAAAAGGTGGATTTCCCAGCCGTCGCCGTGGCCACCAGGTCCGATAGACCGACCCCAAATAACTCCTCCCCTTTATACGGCAAAACTTCCATATGCCGTTTGGAATCCGCATCACCTGACCACTGTCGTGTCCATAAACTTCTTCTGGCAGAAATGGACAGCGCACTTACTCTTGATGCCAGGGTGCAAATATCCCTCTGTGCATCTCGCATATATAGTAATGCATCCTTTAAATGCTCTATAGTCAATAATATACTGTCCCTATCCAGGGTATCAATATTTTCAGTCAGGGAATCCGACCAAGCCACTCCAGCGCTGCACATCCAGGCTGAGGCGATTGCTGGTCGTAGTATAACACCAGTATGTGTGTATATACCCTTTAGGATATTTTCCAGCTTTCTATCAGCTGGTTCCTTGAGGGCGGCCGTATCAGGAGACGGCAACGCCACTTGTTTTGATAAGCGTGTGAGCGCCTTATCTACCCCTAGGGGGTGTTTCCCAACGCGCCCTAACCTCTGGCGGGAAAGTGTATAATGCCAATAATTTATTAGAAATCAGCAGTTTTTTATCGGGGGAAACCCACGCTTTGTCACACACCTCATTTAATTCATCTGATTCAGGAAAAACTATGGGTAGTTTTTTCACACCCCACATAATACCCTTTTTTGTGGTACTTGTAGTATCAGAAATGTTCAAAGCCTCCTTCATTGCCGTGATCATGTAACGTGTGGCCCTACTGGACATTACGTTTGTCTCGTCACCGTCGACGCTGGAGTCTTTCCATACGACCATCCAGTCAGGTGTCGACTCCCTAGGGGGTGACATCACTATTACAGGCAATTGCTCCGCCTCCACATCATTTTCCTCCTCATACATGTCGACACAATCGTACCGACACACAGCACACACACAGGGAATGCTCTGATAGAGGACAGGACCCCACGAGCCCTTTGGGGAGACAGAGGGAGAGTTTGCCAGCACACACCAGAGCGCTATATATATATACAGGGATAACCTTATATAAGTGTTTCTCCCTTCTATAGCTGCTGTATTTGTATTATCTGCCAATTAGTGCCCCCCCTCTCTTGTTTTACCCTGATTCTGTAGCAGGACTGCAGGGGAGAGTCAGGGAGCCGTCCTTCCAGCGGAGCTGTGAGGGAAAATGGCGCTTGTGTGCTGAGGAGATAGGCTCCGCCCCCTTTTCGGCGGCCTTTTCTCCCGCTTTTTTTAGGAAAACTGGCAGGGGTTAAATGCATCCATATAGCCCAGGAGCTATATGTGATGCATTTCTTTAGCCATATAAGGTTTAAAACGTGTTTTATTGCGTCTCAGGGCGCTCCCCCCCAGCGCCCTGCACCCTCAGTGACCGGAGTGTGAAGTGTGCTGAGAGCAATGGCGCACAGCTGCAGTGCTGTGCGCTACCTTATTGAAGACAGGAACGTCTTCTGCCGCCGATTTTTCCGGACCTCTTCGCTCTTCTGGCTCTGTAAGGGGGCCGGCGGCGCGGCTCCGGGACCCATCCAAGCTGAGCCTGTGATCGTCCCTCTGGAGCTAATGTCCAGTAGCCAAGAAGCCCAATCCACTCTGCATGCAGGTGAGTTCGCTTCTTCTCCCCTTAGTCCCACGATGCAGTGAGCCTGTTGCCAGCAGGTCTCACTGAAAATAAAAAACCTATTTAAACTTTTACTCTAAGCAGCTCAGGAGAGCCACCTAGATTGCACCCTTCTCGGCCGGGCACAAAAATCTAACTGAGGCTTGGAGGAGGGTCATAGGGGGAGGAGCCAGTGCACACCAGCTAGTCATAAAGCTTTTACTTTTGTGCCCAGTCTCCTGCGGAGCCGCTATTCCCCATGGTCCTTACGGAGTTCCCAGCATCCACTAGGACGTCAGAGAAATAAGAATTTACTCACCGGTAATTCTATTTCTCGTAGTCCGTAGTGGATGCTGGGAACTCCGTAAGGACCATGGGGAATAGACGGGCTCCGCAGGAGACTGGGCACTCTAAAAGAAAGATTAGGTACTATCTGGTGTGCACTGGCTCCTCCCTCTATGCCCCTCCTCCAGACCTCAGTTAAGGAAACTGTGCCCGGAAGAGCTGACACAACAAGGAAAGGATTTGGAATCCAGGGTAAGACTCATACCAGCCACACCAATCACACCGTACAACTTGTGATAACCATACCCAGTTAACAGTATGAACAACAACTGAGCCTCAGTAACAGATGGCTCATAACAATAACCCTTTAGTTAAGCAATAACTATATACATGTATTGCAGAGAGTCCGCACTTGGGACGGGCGCCCAGCAACCACTACGGACTACGAGAAATAGAATTACCGGTGAGTAAATTCTTATTTTCTCTGACGTCCTAGTGGATGCTGGGTACTCCGTAAGGACCATGGGGATTATACCAAAGCTCCCAAACGGGCGGGAGAGTGCGGATGACTCTGCAGCACCGAATGAGCAAAGGCAAGGTCCTCCTCAGCCAGGGTATCAAACTTGTAGAACTTAGCAAATGTGTTTGAACCCGACCAAGTAGCAGCTCGGCAAAGCTGTAAAGCAGAGACCCCTCGGGCAGCCGCCCAAGAAGAGCCCACCTTCCTTGTGGAATGGGCTTTTACTGATTTAGGATGCGGCAATCCTGCCGCAGAATGAGCTTGCTGAATCGTGTTACAGATCCAGCGCGCAAGTTTGCTTTGAAGCAGGAGCACCCAGCTTGTTGGGTGCATGCAGGATAAACAGCGAGTCAGTTTTCCTGACTCCAGCCGTCCTGGCTACATAGATTTTCAAAGCCCTGACTACATCTAGTGACTTGGAATCCTCCAAGTCCCGAGTAGCCGCAGGCACAACAATAGGTTGGTTCAAATGAAACGCTGATACCACCTGTGACAGGACGGTCCCGTACGAAAGCACTCGCCGCTTTCGCGTCCCGTTGGCTGCGCACAGAATGGAAGGTCAAGTCACACGAGGCCTGACCACATAGGGGATTCCCGCTTACCGTCAGTAACCGCCTGTTACTGACTCCACCCACTGCGTTGTGGGCGGGTTTATGCTGCCACCACCAAACTCCTAACCTGCCGTGGCGTTTGGAACCACGGTTCTGCTCTGTATGTGCCGACGCACTGCCTTACCACACCTGTGTGGTGCTGACGAATCCCCACTAGCCACTTGCTAGGCCCCTACCGGTAGCTGGCGGAAGGCGGAACTTGGAGACGTTAGGTGCTTCCCTGGACAGCCGGAGGGCGGGGCTATGGTTGGCATAACCCTGTAGGTCACAAGATGAAGCAATCTTCTTGAGGCAATGATGTTTTATTTGCTCAATAGTTCTAAAGAGAACTCTTCCCTATTGCTAGGGGCAACAGCATACAGCAAGATGTTCCAGCAGAATAAGATGGTACAACTACTACTCTGGAGGCACGCAGGTCTCCTTTTTATGTCAGTTTTCCATACAGTACCACAGGGGGGTAAGCCCTCCCTGTCTTCTCCAACCAATCAGGTTATTTTACAAAATACCAATAAATCACATTTTACAAGGATATAAGTGCAATAAAACAATATCCTCCTTCCTGTGACACAGACGTTTGGTATCAGATTAACATTCACTATTGATAAATTTATCACATAGCTTCAAAATACAAATGTTTCTGTCTCATTCACATCTCCAGGCAAGCCCAGTGTTTGAGATTACAACAGGAAGGCTACAATACAAACAAACAGTCTTCCTTCCTACATCGGTCGTTCGTATGTCAATTAAATCAGGTACATGAAACAAGTTCCAAGCCCATAGACCCAGTGATTAGCATCTCTCTCTAAGGAACTTACACATCAAAAGGTATTGTCCTTCACACCTCTCTGCTAGGACAGGGCCATTAGCATGCCACTTCCTATTTCCAGAGGATAAGAGATGATTATTCAGACATCTATAAGAGTAAGTGCATTTTCCTCTTTAAATATACAGATGACCACATCTTGAATATAAAATAAATACAGTTAAACATGCATTCTTGCAATTGTGCATAGAGCACTACATATGACATATTAAAACACATAATTAAACAAACTTTTAAACAGTCCGCGCCCAGCGCCGTAAGTACGTTTAACAGTGATGCCAAGCGCCCATTGTCCCGATAATGGCGCCGGGCACTAGGGGTTAACCCCTTCAGTGCGGCGGCCATTTTCCCTGTGGGCTGGAGCCTCTCCGGCCACACTCTCCCCCCCCCCCCCCCCCCCCCCATTCAAGCGGGTCAACCAGGGACCCATGTCCCAACGATTTGGGTCCTGGTCCCGCAGTCCTTAATGAGGTTACCGGGAGTTCTTTGCGGGTTCAGGCTCCTCCTAACGTGACAGTCCACCCGTCTTGCTATGAGCCTTGCCTTGCTTGTGGATAATATGAGAGTCATAAACCTGAAGAGCAAGACTCCACCGCAACAGTCTGTCCAATTTCCCCAATGTAGGTTGCCGCCACCTAACAGGTGGGTGGAAAGTCACCACGGTGGGGGGCCGGTTACAAACAAGTGCCACCAAAGGTGTCCCAATTGTGGCATACCCCACCTCCCACCATAGCAGTTTTCTGCTCAAACAGGCCACAGGGTGCTCCTGCCCATATGGCTCTTTCTGGCTCGGTACTGCTCCCAGTCCGTGCAGTGGCGCAGTAGTTCGTAACACACAGTCCTGGTCAAGAATGTGCGCCATCAGCACTGGAGCGGGTACCCGAGCCTCCTTCAATGACTGGAATGCCAACTCGCAAGCGGGTGCAAAGTCCACTGACTTGGGAATGCCCTTCCTAGCCATCTCTGTCAAGGGGTTCACTACAGGACTAAAGTCAATGACAACATGTCCGTAGGGCCTTACAGGTTCTAAGGTCAGTACCGGTCTGGGTGATGTGGGTCGGGGACAGCCTCTGGTTGCCTCCACCCCCTCTGGTTTGGGCCTACCCCTGTCTCCTCCCACATGGTGCCCCAGGCACCGCACCTCCGTCATACCTATCTGGCAACTGTCTGCCCTAACTGTCAGACCTGCCCTCCAATCCTCCTCCGTCGACCTATGACTCGGGAAACCTACCCTGTCACCTAGGCCTACTCTTCCCTCCTCGTCCGCTACCTGTGCCACAGTGATGGCGGCCAGACCACCAGCCTCTGGATCCTGTGTGGCATCCACTACAGGGAGACTGCGTGTCTTCCCCGATCTACTGCGCACAGGCAGGGGACCTGCTATGTCCACAGCAACTTGCTGCAAGGGTTCTCCTATGGGCAGAGGCCCAGAGACAACACAACCGCTGGAGTGCCCCGGCTGCCAACGCATGGCACCAGCCTTACAGTTGGTCTGGGCGTCATCCGACATTCCAGACCAGGGTAAGCACCGTGTCAGGCACTTCAGGGTACGGTCTGTCTACGGGTTACTGTCCAAAGGGGTTTCGCTGGCAACCGACACCGGTTGCGCCGGAACGTTCCCTGAGGGGACCAGTTGGACACATTCCCTATCTGGTCTATTCCCTCCCACTTTCCTGTCTACCCTGTACCTTAACCCTTCCCGCCAGGTCAAACTTCCCGCCCCAACCCTGTCAAGGCCGCTGCCAGAGTGGCGCCTCATGCCTTTCGGGGATGGGTCAGAGAGTTGAGCCTCCCTAAACTCCTGCCTGTGGCCCTCAATCTCTCCTAAATTGGGACACTCTACAGGGGGATCTAGGTGGGGACTACTAGGGTCAGTCTGGTAGGGGTCAGTCATGGAAAAGTCAGTGTGGTTTCTCATACTCACCGCCGGAGTTGGCAAACCACTTGGGTCAGGAGCATCATTGGGCACCCCCACAGGATCAAACATCCTCTGCGTTGCTAGTGGACGTAGGCATACCAGAGGCAAAAGGCATGCGGGTCGATGTACTGATCTAGCCGCTGTAATCTTTTCCTCTGGGCTGGTTGATGCTGTGGTTGGCTGTGCTGGCAGTTGTCTAGCAGCTGTATTTTCCTCTGGGCTGGGCTGTGCTGGAGCAGCTGATGTCAACGGTGGTTGTGGAACTTGACTCCGGGGAATGGCGCCAACAAACGTAGTGACGATCCCACCACCCAGATCATTTCCTAGGACCACATCAGTTGGGAGACCATCCATGACGGCAACTTCTCGCAACTCTGGTCCAGCTCCCCAGTCTAGGTAGACTCTTGCCATGGGAACCGCTTTCTCTGTTCCATCTGCCAGGGTGACCTTGGCAGTGCGACCCTGCAATACTGCAGCAGGATTGTGACAGGACGGTACCGTACGAAAGCACTCGCCGCTTTCGCGTCCCGCTGACTGCGCACAGATTGGAAGGTCAAGCCGCACGAGGCCTGACCACATAGGGGATTCCCGCTTACCGTCAGTAACCGCCTGTTACTGACTCCACCCACTGCGCTGTGGGCGGGTTCTCGCTGCCACCACCAAACTCCTAACCTGCCGTGGCGTTTGGAACCACGGTTCTGCTCTGTATGTGCCGACGCACTGCCTTACCACAGCTGTGTGGTGCTGACGAATCCCCACTAGCCACTTGCTAGGCCTCTACCGGTAGCTGGCGGAAGGCGGAGCTTGGAGACGTTAGGTGCTTCCCTGGACAGCCGGAGAACGGAGCTAGGTTTGGCCTAACCCTGTTGGTCACAAGATGAAGCAGTCTTCTTGAGGCAATGATGTTTATTGCTCAATAATAACCTTTAAAAAGGCTCCTCCCTATTGCTAGGGGCAACAGCATACAATCAGATGTTTTCAGCAGAATAAGATGGTATATACACTACAACTCTGGAGGCACGCAGGTCTCCTTTTTATGTCAGTTTTCCACACAGTACCACAGGGGGGTAAGCCCTCCCTGTCTTCTCCAACCAATCAGGTTATTTTACAAAATACCAACAAATTACATTTTACAAGGATATAAGTGCAATAAAACAATATCCTCCTTCCTGTGACACAGACAACGTTTGGTATCAGATTAACATTCACTATTGGTAAATTTATCACAAAATACAAATGTGTCTTGTCATTCACATCTCCAGGCAATCCCAGTGTTTGGGGTTACAACAGGAATGGCTACAATACAAACAAGCAGTCTTCCTTCCTGTATCTGCCATTCAGGGATCGTATATCAATTACATCCCCTACATAAAACAGATTCCAAGCCCATAGACCCAGTGATTAGCATCTCTCTCTAAGGAACTTACACATCAAAAGGTATTGTCCTTCACACCTCGCTGCTAGGACAGGACCATTAGCATGCCACTTCCTATTTCCAGAGGATAAGAGATGCTTATTCAGACATCTATAGTAACTGCATTTTTCCTTTAAATACATGTCATTTAAACACGTGTTTCCCTTTAAATATACACAGAGCCTGTCTTGAATATAAAATAGATACAGTTAAACATGCATTCCTGCAATGGTGCACAGAGCACTACATATGACATGTTAAAAGTAAAACACATCATTAAACAAACTTTTAAACAGTCCGTAACATGGTGCCGGGCACGAGGGTTAACCCCTTCAGTGCCGCAGACTCCATTACACGTGTGGCTGGCTAGTCTCTCCGGCCACAAGGATCTATAAGGTGGGGGCTCACCACAGTGATTGAGGCCCCAGAGTCTCTTAGGCCTTCCCTCTGCAGGGGTCCCACGTCGACTGGCTGCAGGTGCCTCCACATGTTGTGTAGGGGCTGTTTGGCAATGCAGGTGACTCTCTCCGCAGAGTGCACCTGTCTCTAGCCACACTCCATCGAACTGACTGGAGGGGGAACAGTCTCTGTAGGCTCATCTCCTCTCGTCAAACAAGCGATCCGGGCTCCAGCACTCGGATTTGGGGCACGAGTCTGGGGTGCTTGGGATGCAGGACAGTTCATCATCAGATGTCCGATTTTCCCACAGTCGTAGCACTTCTTCTCCAGTCGTGGCACCGATGATCTCTGATCAGTTGCAGGGACGCTGCGGTGCGGTTGCTGGCCAAGAGCACCCGGGTTGGAAGATGCTTGTCTTTGGGGGTGATGAGTTGAAGAGGGGGGTCCCCTTGGTGGTGCAGTCTTTTGGAGCTGGCTGCTGGCTGGGCGCTTCTGCCCCTGTGGCCGAATTGCCACATACTTGTCGGCTAATTGGGCAGCCATTTTTAAGCTGGGTGGCTCCCGATCTAGCACCCACTCCTTCACTTCTGGGGCGCACCTGCGGTAGAACTGCTCCCTGCAGATCAGGTCGATCAGTGCGTCCCATGTAGTGGCTTCAGAATCCTTCACCCACTTCACCACGTATTGTCGCAGCTGGGTGGTGAACTGCTCATGGGTGCTGCTAGGATTCTTGGGCAAGTCTCTGAACTTCTTCCTGTAAGACTCTGGAGTGATGAAGAATCGCTGGAGGAGGGCCTTCGCAACTTCGACGTAGTTCCCACAGTCCTCCGTGGCCACTCCTCGATAGGCCTCTCCATGCAGAGTGGGCACAAGGTGTCTCACCCACTCTGACTTGGGTAGATCGTGTAGCTTACAAGTCCTTTCAAAAACTTGCAAATGTCCATCAATGTCCCCATCACTGTCTGCAAACTTGGCAAACTGAATACGTCCTGATCTGTGTACAACAGCTGACAACGGCTCCCGGGGTACCACGGCCTGTGGTGCCCGCTCATCACGCCACATTTGGATGATGATCAAGCGCTCTTGCTCCGTTGCCCTTTCCCCCAATTCCGCTAGCCGATCTGCTAGGGTATCCGGTTCGCCCCCACTGGGACGTTGGGATCCTGGCCCTGCTAGGGATTGCAGGGAAACATTGCTGCTGTGAGAGAGGGCGGGGCTTGTGGTTCTCACCGGTTCCTTACGAAGGTCCACTGTGATGAAAAGCCGCCTGGGAAGATCCCACCACTATGCCACCAATTTCTGTGACAGGACGGTCCCAGTACGAAAGCACTCGCCGCTTTCGCGTCCCGTCGGCTGCGCACAGAATGGAAGGTCAAGTCACACGAGGCCTGACCACATAGGGGATTCCCGCTTACAGTCAGTAACCGCCTGTTACTGACTCCACCCACTGCGTTGTGGGCGGGTTTATGCTGCCACCACCAAACTCCTAACCTGCCGTGGCGTTTGGAACCACGGTTCTGCTCTGTATGTGCCGACGCACTGCCTTACCACACCTGTGTGGTGCTGACGAATCCCCACTAGCCACTTGCTAGGCCCCTACCGGTAGCTGGCGGAAGGCGGAACTTGGAGACGTTAGGTGCTTCCCTGGACAGCCGGAGGACGGGGCTATGGTTGGCATAACCCTGTAGGTCACAAGATGAAGCAATCTTCTTGAGGCAATGATGTTTTATTTGCTCAATAGTTCTAAAGAGAACTCTTCCCTATTGCTAGGGGCAACAGCATACAGCAAGATGTTCCAGCAGAATAAGATGGTACAACTACTACTCTGGAGGCACGCAGGTCTCCTTTTTATGTCAGTTTTCCACACAGTACCACAGGGGGGTAAGCCCTCCCTGTCTTCTCCAACCAATCAGGTTATTTTACAAAATACCAATAAATCACATTTTACAAGGATATAAGTGCAATAAAACAATATCCTCCTTCCTGTGACACAGACGTTTGGTATCAGATTAACATTCACTATTGATAAATTTATCACATAGCTTCAAAATACAAATGTTTCTGTCTCATTCACATCTCCAGGCAAACCCAGTGTCTGAGATTACAACAGGAAGGCTACAATACAAACAAACAGTCTTCCTTCCTACATCGGTCGTTCGTATGTCAATTAAATCAGGTACATGAAACAAGTTCCAAGCCCATAGACCCAGTGATTAGCATCTCTCTCTAAGGAACTTACACATCAAAAGGTATTGTCCTTCACACCTCTCTGCTAGGACAGGGCCATTAGCATGCCACTTCCTATTTCCAGAGGATAAGAGATGATTATTCAGACATCTATAAGAGTAAGTGCATTTTCCTCTTTAAATATACAGATGACCACATCTTGAATATAAAATAAATACAGTTAAACATGCATTCTTGCAATTGTGCATAGAGCACTACATATGACATATTAAAACACATAATTAAACAAACTTTTAAACAGTCCGCGCCCAGCGCCGTAAGTACGTTTAACAGTGATGCCAAGCGCCCATTGTCCCGATAATGGCGCCGGGCACTAGGGGTTAACCCCTTCAGTGCGGCGGCGGCCATTTTCCCTGTGGGCTGGAGCCTCTCCGGCCACACCACCTTACGGAGAAATTGGGGACGCGTCCTCAATTCTGCCCTGTCCATATGGAAGATCAGATAAGGGCATTTACATGACAATGCCGCCAATTCTGACACACGCCTAGCCGAAGAGAAGGCCAATAGCATGACCACTTTCCACGTGAGATATTTTAGCTCCACGGTCTTAAGTGGCTCAAACCAGTGGGATTTCAGGAAATCCAACACAACGTTAAGATCCCAAGGTGCCACTGGAGGCACAAAAGGGGGCTGAATATGCAGCACTCCCTTAACAAACGTCTGAACTTCAGGCAGTGAAGCCAGTTCTTTTTGAAAGAAAATAGATAGGGCCGAAATCAGGACCTTTATGGATCCTAATTTTAGGCCCATAGTCACTCCTGACTGTAGGAAGTGCAGGAATTGACCCAGCTGGAATTCCTATGTAGGGGCCTTCCTGGCCTCACACCAAGCAACATATTTTCGCCATATACGGTGATAATGTTGTGCTGTCACGTCTTTTCTAGCCTTTATCAGCGTAGGAATCACTTCATCTGGAATGCCGTCAAACGCAGCCGCGGTAAGTCTTGGAAGAGACAGGGCCCCTGCTGTAACAGGTCCTGTCTGAGAGGCAGAGGCCATGGGTCCTCTGAGATCATTTCTTGTAGTTCCGGGTACCAAGTTCTTCTTGGCCAATCCGGAACGATGAGTATAGTTCTTACTCCTCTCTTTCTTACAATCCTCAGTACCTTGGGTATGAGAGGAAGAGGAGGGAACACATAAACCGACTGGTACACCCACGGTGTCACTAGTGCGTCCACAGCTATCGCCTGAGGGTCCCTTGACCTGGCGCAATATTTTTTTAGCTTTTTGTTGAGGCGGGACGCCATCATGTCCACCTGTGGCCGTTCCCAACGGTTTACAATCTGCGTGAAGACTTCTGGATGAAGTCCCCACTCTTCCGGGTGGAGGTCGTGCCTGCTGAGGAAGTCTGCTTCCCAGTTGTCCACTCCCGGAATGAACACTGCTGACAGTGCTAGCACGTGATTTTCCGCCCATCGGAGAATCCTTGTGGCTTCTGCCATCGCCATCCTGCTTCTTGTGCCGCCCTGGCGGTTTACATGGGCGACCGCCGTGATATTGTCTGATTGAATCAGCACTGGTCGGTTTTGAAGCAGGGGCTCTGCTTGACTCAGGGCGTTGTAAATGGCCCTTAGTTCCAGTATATTTATGTGTAGTGAAGTCTCCTGACTTGACCACTGTCCTTGGAAGTTCCTTCCCTGAGTGACTGCCCCCCATCCTCGGAGGCTTGCGTCCGTGGTCACCAGGACCCAGTCCTGTATGCCGAATCTGCGGCCCTCGAGAAGATGAGCACTCTGCAGCCACCACAGCAGAGACATCCTGGCCCTTGGGGACAGGGTGATCAACCGATGCATCTGAAGATGCGATCCGGACCATTTAACAGATCCCACTGAAAGATCCTTGCATGGAACCTGCCGAAGGGAATTGCTTCGTAAGAAGCCACCATCTTTCCCAGGACTCGCGTGCAGTGATGCACCGTCACCTGTTTTGGTTTCAGGAGGTCCCTGACCAGAGATGACAATTCCTGGGCCTTCTCCACCGGGAGAAACACCTTCTTCTGTTCTGTGTCCAGAATCATGCCAAGGAAGAGCAGACGCGTCGCAGGAATCAGCTGCGACTTTGGGATATTCAGAATCCAGCCGTGCTGATGCAGCACTTCCTGAGATAGTGCCACGCCGACTAGCAACTGCTCTCTGGACCTCGCCTTTATAAGGAGATCGTCCAAGTACGGGATAATTATAACTCCCTTCTTCCAAAGGAGTATCATCATTTCGGCCATTACCTTGGTAAATACTCTCGGTGCCGTGGACAGACCATACGGCAACGTCTGGAATTGGTAATGACAATCCTGTACCACAAACCTGAGGTACTCCTGGTGAGGTGGGTAAACGGGGACATGCAAGTAAGTATCCTTGATGTCCAGCGACACCATAAAATCCCCCTCTTCCAGGCTTGCAATAACCGCCCTGAGCGATTCCATTTTGAACTTCCTTATATAAGTGTTCAAGGATTTTAAATTCAGAATGGGTCTCACCGAACCGTCTGGTTTCGGTACCACAAACATTGTGGAATAGTAACCCCGTCCCTGTTGAAGGAGGGGAACCTTGATTATCACCTGCTGGAGGTACAGCTTGTGAATTGCCACCATTACTACCTCCCTTTCCCTGGGAGCAGCTGGCAAGGCTGATTTGAGGTAACGGCGAGGGGGAGTCGCCTCGAACTCCAGCTGGTATCCCTGAGATACAATTTGTACAGCCCAGAGATCCACTTGTGAGCGAACCCACTGGTTGCTGAAGTTTCGGAAGACGCGCCCCCACCGCACCCGGCTCCGCCTGTGGAGCCCCAGCGTCATGCGGTGGACTTAGAGGAAGCGGGGGAGGATTTTTGTTCCTGGGAACTTGCTGCCTGGTGCAGCTTCTTTCCTCTACCCCTGCCTCTGGCCAGAAAGGACGCGCCTCTGATCCGCTTGCCTTTCTGAGGCCGAAAGGACTGTACATGATAATACGGTGCTTTCTTAGGCTGTGAGGGAACCTGAGGTAAAAAAGTTGACTTCCCGGCTGTTGCCGTGGATACGAGGTCCGAGAGACCGTCCCCAAACAATTCCTCACCCTTATAAGGCAAAACCTCCATGTGTCTTTTAGAATCAGCATCACCTGTCCACTGCCGAGTCCATAATACTCTCCTGGCAGAAATGGACATTGCATTAATTCTAGATGCCAGCAGGCAAATGTCCCTCTGTGCATCCCGCATATATAAGAAGACGTCTTTTATATGTTCTATGGTTAGTATCCCTGTCGTGGGAATCAATGTTGTCTGACAAGGAATCAGACCATGCGGCTGCAGCACTACACATCCATGCTGAAGCAATAGCAGGTCTCGGTATAGTACCTGAGTGTGTATACACAGACTTCAGGATAGCTTCCTGCTTTCTATCCGCAGGCTCCTTTAAGGCGGCCGTATCCTGAGACGGCAGTGCCACCTTTTTTGATAAGCGTGTGAGCGCCTTGTCCACCCTAGGGGATGTTTCCCAACGTAACCTGTCCGTTGGCGGGAAAGGGTACGCCATCAGTAACCTCTTAGAAATCACTAGTTTCTTATCGGGGGAACTCCACGCTTCCTCACACAATTCATTTAATTCATCAGATGGGGGAAAAGTCACTGGCTGCTTTTTCTCCCCAAACATAATACTCTTCTTGGTGGTAACCGGGTTAATATCAGAAATGTGCAATACATTTTTCATTGCAGTAATCATGCATCGGATGGCTTTTGTAGACTGTGCATTTGTCTCATTCTCATCTACACTGGAGTCAGACTCCGTGTCGACATCTGTGTCTACCATCTGAGCTAGCGGGCGTTTATGAGCCCCTGATGGCCTCTGAGACGCCTGGGCAGGCGCGGGCTGAGATCCCGGCTGTCCCAAGGCTGCTGCGTCATCGAACCTTTTATGTAAGGAGTTGACACTGTCTGTTAAGACCTTCCACATATCTATCCAATCCGGTGTCGGCCCCGTCGGGGGCGACACCACACTTATCTGCCCTTGCTCCGCCTCCACGTAACCTTCCTCATCAAACATGTCGACACAGCCGTACCGACACACAGCACACACACAGGGAATGCTCTGACTGAGGACAGGACCCCACAAAGTCCTTTGGGGAGACAGAGAGAGAGTATGCCAGCACACACCACAGCGCTATATAACACAGGGATTTTCACTATACTGAGTGATTTTCCCCAATAGCTGCTTATTATCTTATTTGCGCCTAAATTTATGTGCCCCCCCTCTCTTTTTTACCCTTCGTGTACAGGATACTGCAGGGGAGAGCCTGGGGAACGTCCTTCCAGTGGAGCTGTGAAGAGAAAATGGCGCTGGTGTGCTGAGGAAGAAGGCCCCGCCCCCTCAGCGGCGGGCTTCTCCCGCGTTTTGTATATCTTAATGGCGGTTTTTTTTTGCACATATACAGTTTTCCAGACTGTATTATGTGCATACTGTGCCAAAAGGTAATCTTATTGCTGCCCAGGGCGCCCCCCCCAGCGCCCTGCACCCTACAGTGACCGGAGTGTGTGGTGTGCAGTGGGAGCAATGGCGCTCAGCTGCAGTGCTGTGCGCTACCTTAATGAAGACCGGAGTCTTCTGCCGCCGATTTCATCTCCTTCTCTTCTGTCTTCTGGCTCTGCAAGGGGGACGGCGGCGCGGCTCCGGGAACGGACAATCGAGGTCAGGCCCTGTGTTCGAAACCTCTGGAGCTAATGGTGTCAAGTAGCCTAAGAAGCACAAGCTAGCTGCACGCAGGTAGGTTTGCTTCTCACCCCTCAGTCCCACGAAGCAGTGAGTCTGTTGCCAGCAGATCTCACTGAAAATAAAAAACCTAACAAATACTTTCTTTCTAGCAAGCTCAGGAGAGCCCACTAGGAGCACCCAGCTCTGGCCGGGCACAGATTCTAACTGAGGTCTGGAGGAGGGGCATAGAGGGAGGAGCCAGTGCACACCAGATAGTACCTAATCTTTCTTTTAGAGTGCCCAGTCTCCTGCGGAGCCCGTCTATTCCCCATGGTCCGTACGGAGTTCCCAGCATCCACTAGGACGTCAGAGAAAGGTAAGGTTAGACGGTGACTAGATGGCTAGAGAAGGTATGGTGAGGTGATGACTAGAGAAGGTATGGGAAGATAATAACTAGATAAGGTATGGTGAGATGGTGACTAGATGACTAGAGAAGGTATGGCGAGATGATGACTAGAGAAGGCATGGCGAGATGGTGACTAGATGAGGTATGGTGAGATGATGACTAGAGAAGGTATGGTGAGATAATGACTAGACAAGGTATGGTGAGATGGTGACTAGATGACTAGAGTAGGAATGGTGAGATGATGACTAGATAAGGTATGGTGAGATGGTGACTAGATGAGGTATGGTGAGATGATTACTAGATAACAAGCGAAGGTATGGTGAGATGGTGACTAGATGACTAGAGACGGTATGGTGAGATGATGACTAGAGACGGTATGGTGAGATGATGACTAGAGAAGGTATGGTGAGATGATGACTAGATGACTAGAGAAGGTATGGTGAGATGATGACTAGATAAGGTATGGTGAGATGATGACTAGAGAAGGTATGGTGAGATGGTGACTAGATGACTAGAGAAGGTATGGTGAGATGATCACTAGATAAGGTATGGTGAGATTATGACTAGAGAAGGTACGGCAAGATGATGACTAGAGAAGGTACGGTGAGATGGTGACTAGAGAAGGTATGGTGAGATGGTGACTAGAGAAGGTATGGTGAGATGGTGACTAGAGAAGGCATGGTGAGAGGATTACTAGATGACTAGCGAAGGTATGGTGAGATGATGACTAGAGAAGGTAAGGTGAGTTGATGACTAGAGAAGGCATGGTGAGATGGTGACTAGATGAGGTATGGTGAGATGATTACTAGATGACAAGAGAAGGTATGGTGAGATGATGACTAGAGAAGGTAAGGTGAGATGGTGACTAGATGACTAGAGAAGGTATGGTGAGATAATGACTAGAGAAGGTATGGTGAGATGACTAGAGAAGGTATGGTGAGATAATGACTAGATAAGGTATGGTGAGATGGTGACTAGATGACTAGAGAAGGTATAGTGAGATGGTGACTAGATGACTAGAGACAGTATGGTGAGATGATGACTAGAGAAGGTATGGTGAGATGATACTAGATGACTAGAGAAGGTATGGTGAGATGGTGACTAGACTAGAGAATGTATGGTGAGATGATGACTAGATAAGGTATGGTGAGATGGTGACTAGGTGACTAGAGAAGATATGGTGACTAGATGACTAGAGAAGGTATGGTGAGATGGTGACTAGATGACTAGAGAAGGTATGGTGAGATGGTGACTAGATGATTAGAGACGGTATGCTGAGATGATGACTAGAGAAGAGATGGTGACTAGATGACTAGAGAAGGCATGGTGAGATGGTGACTAGAGAATGCATGGTGAGATGATTACTAGATGACTAGCGAAGGTATGGTGAGATGATGACTAGAGAAGGTAAGGTGAGATGATTACTAGATGACTAGCGATGGTATGGTGAGATGATGACTAGAGAAGGTAAGGTGAGATGGAGACTAGATGACTAGAGAAGGTATGGCGAGATGATGACTAGAGAAGGCATGGTGAGATGGTGACTAGATTAGGTATGGTGAGATGGTGACTAGATGAGGTATGGTGAGATGATGACTAGAGAAGGTATGGTGAGATGATGACTAGAGAAGGTAAGGTGAAATGGTGACTAGATGACTAGAGAAGGTATGGCGAGATGATGACTAGAGAAGGCATGGCGAGATGGTGACTAGATGAGATATGGTGAGATGATGACTAGAGAAGGTATGGTGAGATAATGACTAGACAAGGTATGGTGAGATGGTGACTAGAGAAGGCATGGTGAGATGGTGACTAGATGAGGTATGGTGAGATGATTACTAGATGACTAGCGTAGGTATGGTGAGATGGTGACTAGATGACTAGAGACGGTATGGTGAGATGATGACAAGAGAAGGTATGGTGAGATGATGACTAGAGAAGGTATGGTGAGATGATGACTAGAGAAGGTATGGTGAGATGATGACTAGAGAAGGAATGGTGAGATGATGACTAGATAAGGTATGGTGAGATGGTGACTAGATGACTAGAGAAGGTATGGTGAGATGATCACTAGATAAGGTATGGTGAGATGATCACTAGATAAGGTATGGTGAGATGATGACTAGAGAAGGTACGGCAAGATGATGACTAGAGAAGGCATGGTGAGATGATGACTAGAGAAGTTATGGTGAGATGACTAGAGAAGGTATGGTGAGATGGTGACTAGATAAGGTACGGCGAGATGATGACTAGAGAAGGTATGTTGAGATGGTGACTAGATGACTAGAGAAGGTATGGCGAGATGATGACTAGATAAGGTATGGCGAGATGATGACTAGATAAGGTATGGTGAGATAATGACTAGAAACGGTATGGTGAGATGATGACTAGATGACTAGAGAAGGTATGGTGAGATGACTAGAGAAGGTATGGTGAGATGATGACTAGAGAAGGTATGGTGAGATGATGACTAAATAAGGTATAGTGAGATGGTGACTAGATGACTAGAGAAGGTATGGTGAGATGATCACTAGATAAGGTATGGTGAGATGATGACTAGAGAAGGTACGGCAAGATGATGACTAGAGAAGGTATGGTGAGATGGTGACTAGAGAAGGCATGGTGAGATGGTGACTAGAGAAGGCATGGTGAGATGGTGACTAGAGAAGGCATGGTGAGATGGTGACTAGAGAAGGCATGGTGAGATGGTGACTAGAGAAGGCATGGTGAGATGATTACTAGATGACAAGAGAAGGTATGGTGAGATGATGACTAGATAAGGCATGGCGAAATGGTAATTAGATGACTAGAGAAGGTATGGTGAGATGGTGACTAGATGACTAGACTAGAGAATGTATGGTGAGATGACGACTAGATAAGGTATGGTGAGATGGTGACTAGATGACTAGAGAAGATATGGTGAGATGGTGACTAGATGACTAGAGAAGGTATGGTGAGATGGTGACTAGAGAAGGTATGGTGAGATGGTGACTAGATGATTAGAGACGGTATGGTGAGATGATGACTAGAGAAGAGATGGTGACTAGATGACTAGAGAAGGTATGGTGACTAGAGTAGGCATGGTGAGATGGTGAATAGAGAAGGCATGGTGAGATGATTACTAGATGACTAGCGAAGGTATGGTGAGATGATGACTAGAGAAGGTAAGGTGAGATGGAGACTAGATACCTAGAGAAGGTAAGGTGAGATGGAGACTAGATGACTAGAGAAGGTATGGTGTGAGATGACTAGAGAAGGTATGGTGAGATAATGACTAGATAAGGTATGGTGAGATGGTGACTAGAAAAGGCATGGTGAGATGGTGACTAGATGACTAGAGAAGGTATGGTGAGATGATGACTAGAGAAGGTATGGTGAGATAATGACTAGAGAAGGTGTGGTGAGATGATCACTAAATAAAGGTATGGTGAGATGGTGACTAGTTGACTAGAGAAGGTATGGCGAGATGATGACTAGAGAAGGCATGGTGAGATGGTGACTAGATGAGGTATGGTGAGATGGTGACTAGATGAGGTATGGTGAGATGATGACTAGAGAAGGTATGGTGAGATGATGACTAGAGAAGGTATGGTGAGATGACTAGATAACCTATGGTGACTAGATGAGAAGGCATGGTGAGATGATCACTAGATAAGGTATGGCGAGATGATGACTAGAGAAGGTACGGCGAGATGGTGACTAGAGAAGGTATGGTGAGATGGTGACTAGAGAAGGCATGGTGAGATGGTGACTAGAGAAGGCATGGTGAGATGGTGACTAGAGAAGGCATGGTGAGATGGTGACTAGAGATGGCATGGTGAATGGTGACTAGATGAGGTATGGTGAGATGATTACTAGATGACTAGCGAAGGTATGGTGAGATGATTAGTAGATGACCAGAAAAGGTATGGTGAGACGATGACTAGAGAAGGTATGGTGAGACGATGACTAGAGAAGGTATGGTGAGGTGATGACTAGAGAAGGTATGGCGAGATGATGACTAGATAAGGTATGGCGAAATGGTGAGATGATGACTAGAGAAGGTATGGTGAGATAATAACTACATAAGGTATGGTGAGATGGTGACTAGATGACTAGATAAGGTATGGTGAGATGATGACTAGAGAAGGTATGGCGAGATGATGACTAGATGACTAGAGAAGGTATGGCGAGATGATGACTAGATGACTAGAGAAGGTATGGCGAGATGATGACTAGATGACTAGAGAAGGTATGGCGAGATGGTGACAAGAAGACTAGAGAAGGTATGGTGAGATGATGACAAGACTAGAGAAGGTATGGTGAGATGGTTACTAGATGACTAGACTAGAGCATGTATGGTGAGATGATGAATAGACAAGGTATGGTGAGATGGTCACTAGATGACTAGAGAAGGTATGGTGAGATGATGACTAGAGAAGGTATGGTGAGATAATGACTAGAGAAGGTGTGGTGAGATGATCACTAAATAAAGGTATGGTGAGATGGTGACTAGTTGACTAGAGAAGGTATGGTGAGATGATGACTAGATAAGGTATGGTGAGATGGTGACTAGATGACTAGAGCAGATATGGTGAGATGATGAGTAGATGACTAGAGAAGGTATGGTGAGACGGTGACTACATGATTAGAGAAGGTATGGTGAGATGGTGCCTAGATGCCTAGACTAGAGAATGTATGGTGAAATGATGAATAGATAAGGTATGGCGAGATGGTGACTACATGACTAGAGAAGCTATGGTGAGACGGTGACTACATGATTATAGAAGGTATGGTGAGATGGTGACTAGATGCCTAGACTAGAGAATGTATGGTGAGATGATGAATAGATAAGGTATGGTGAGATGGTCACTAGATGACTAGAGAAGGTATGGTGAGATGATGACTAGAGAAGGTATGGTGAGATAATGACTAGAGAAGGTATAGTGAGATGGTGACTAGAAGACTAGAGAAGGTATGGTGAGATGGTGACTAGATAAGGTATGGTGATATGATGACTAAAGAAAGTATGGTGAGATGGTGACTAGAAGACTAGAGAAGGTATGGTGAGATGATGACTAGATGACTAGAGAAGGTATGGTGAGATGATGACTAGAGAAGGTATGGTGAGATGGTGACTAGAAGACTAGAGAAGGTATGGTGAGATGGTGACTAGAGAAGGTATGGTGAGATGGTGACTAGAAGACTAGAGAAGGTATGGTGAGATGGTGACTAGACAAGGTATGGTGAGATGGTGACTAGACAAGGTATGGTGAGATGGTGACTAGATGAGGTATGGTGAGATGATGACTAGAGAAGGTATGGTGAGATGATGACTAGATAAGGTATGGTGAGATAATGACTAGAGAAGGTTTGGTGACTAGATGAATAGAGAAGGAATGGTGAGATGATGACTAGAGATGGTATGGTGAGATGATGACTAGAGATCCACTGAACTCTGGGAGGAACACATCATTCTTATGCATATCATACCCAGTGCTCTATATGCTGAAAGATGATCATCATCCACAACAGTTAGAGATAGATATTTGTTCATTTACCATTGGTCATACTAAGACCATTGTTGAGATATAACCCATCACGCCATGATATGAAGCCATATTGCGTTGCGATCTTTTACAGCAGACATAACCTGGTTGTATATACCTACTTCAACTGGTACAAATAGAGCTGTAGACGGTTTATCAAGTTATTCCCACCTCATTGTCTGAGCATCCGATTTCTGTACCCCTAAAGAAGTCCCATTAAGGGACGAAACGCTTTAGTTCAATCTATCTGTCTGCATTTGTGTCTCTCAGTGAATCTATACCAACAAAGAAACTGAATGTAAAACCGGATAAATCCGAAAACACAGCTTTGTGAAACCTTATCGATGCTCTTGATGTTTTATTGTATTCTTATGAATACATTTTACTTGAATGTATTTGATACTTATATTGTGAACCACTGCAATTAAGTACGTGACCAATACCATTAATATAGCGCCCTCAGATCTGTGCATTTGATTATATATATATATATAATAAGAATTTACTTACCGATAATTCTATTTCTCGGAGTCCGTAGTGGATGCTGGGGTTCCTGAAAGGACCATGGGGAATAGCGGCTCCGCAGGAGACAGGGCACAAAAGTAAAGCTTTTACAGGTCAGGTGGTGTGTACTGGCTCCTCCCCTATGACCCTCCTCCAGACTCCAGTTAGGTACTGTGCCCGGACGAGCGTACACAATAAGGGAGGATTTTGAATCCCGGGTAAGACTCATACCAGCCACACCAATCACACCGTACAACTTGTGATCTAAACCCAGTTAACAGTATGATAACAGAGGAGCCTCTGAAAGATGGCTTCCTAAACAATAACCCGAATTAGTTAACAATAACTATGTACAAGTATTGCAGATAATCCGCACTTGGGATGGGCGCCCAGCATCCACTACGGACTCCGAGAAATAGAATTATCGGTAAGTAAATTCTTATTTTCTCTATCGTCCTAAGTGGATGCTGGGGTTCCTGAAAGGACCATGGGGATTATACCAAAGCTCCCAAACGGGCGGGAGAGTGCGGATGACTCTGCAGCACCGAATGAGAGAACTCCAGGTCCTCCTTTGCCAGGGTATCAAATTTGTAAAAATTTACAAACGTGTTCTCCCCTGACCACGTAGCTGCTCGGCAGAGTTGTAATGCCGAGACCCCTCGGGCAGGCGCCCAAGATGAGCCCACCTTCCTTGCGGAATGGGCCTTAACAGATTTAGGCTGTGGCAGGCCTGCCACAGAATGTACAAGTTGAATTTTGTTACAAATCCAACGAGCAATCGACTGCTTAGAAGCAGGTGCACCCAACTTGTTGGGTGCATACAGTATAAACAGCGAGTCAGATTTTCTGACTCCAGCCGTCCTTTAAATGTATATTTTTAAGGCTCTGACAACGTCCAACAACTTGGAGTCCTTCAAGTCGTCTGTAGCCGCAGGCACTACAATAGGCTGGTTCAGGTGAAACGCTGATACCACCTTAGGGAGAAAATGCGGACGCGTCCGCCGCTCTGCCCTATGTCGAATGGAAAATTAAATAAGGGCTTTTATAAAACAAAGCCGCCAGTTCAGATACTCTCCCGGCCGAAGCCAGGGCCAGTAACATAGTCACTTTCCATGTGAGATATTTCAAATCCACATTCTTTAGTGGTTCAAACCAATTGGATTTGAGGAAATCTAAAACTACATTTAGATCCCACGGTGCCACCTTAGGCACCACAGGAGGCTGTATATGCAGTACTCCTTTGATAAAAATCTGGACCTCAGGGACTGAGGCCAATTCTTTTTGGAAGAATATTGATATGGCCGAAATTTGAACCTTAATAGATCCCAATTTGAGACCCATAGACAATCCTGATTGCAGGAAATGTAGGAAAACGACCCAGTTGAAATTCCTCCATCGGAGCACTCCGCTGCTCGCACCACGCAACATATTTTCGCCAAATACGGCGATAATGCTTCGCGGTGACTTCCTTCCTTGCCTTTATCAAGGTAGGAATGACTTCTTCCGGAATGCCTTTTCCTTTTAGGATCTGGCATTCAAACGCCATGCCGTCAAACGCAGCCGCGGTAAGTCTTGAAAAAGACAAGGACCCTGCTGAAGCAGGTCCCTTCTCAGAAGTAGAGGCCACGGATCGTCCGTGACCATCTCTTGAAGTTCCGGGTACCAAGTCCTTCTTGGCCAATCCGGAGCCACTAGTCTTACTCCTCTTTGCCGTATAATCCTCAATACCTTTGGTATGAGAGGCAGAGGAGGAAACACATATACCGACTGGTACACCCAAGGTGTTACCAGCGCGTCCACAGCTATTGCCTGCGGATCTCTTGACCTGGCGCAATATCTGTCCAGTGTTTTGTTGAGGCGAGACGCCATCATGTCCACCATTGGTTTTACCCAACGGTTTAATAGCATGTGGAAAACTTCTGGATGAAGTCCCCACTCTCCCGGGTGAAGGTCGTGTCTGCTGAGGAAGTCTGCTTCCCAGTTGTCCACGCCCGGGATGAATACTGCTGACAGTGCTATCACGTGATTCTCCGCCCAGCGAAGGATCCTGGCAGCTTCTGCCATTGCCCTCCTGCTTCTTGTGCCGCCCTGTCTGTTTACATGGGCGACTGCCGTGATGTTGTCCGACTGGATCAACACCGGTCTTCCTTGAAGCAGAGGTTCCGCCTGGCTTAGAGCATTGTAGATTGCTCTTAGTTCCAGAATGCTTATGTGAAGAGACTTTTTCAGGCTCGACCACACTCCCTGGAAATTTCTTCCCTGTGTGACTGCTCCCCAGCCTCTCAGGCTGGCATCCGTGGTCACCAGGATCCAATCCTGCATGCCGAATCTGCGGCCCTCCAATAGATGAGCCTCCTGCAACCACCACAGAAGGGATACCCTTGTCCTCGGCGACAGGGTTATCCGCAGGTGCATCTGAAGATGCGACCCTGACCATTTGTCCAACAGATCCCTTTGCATGGAATCTGCCGAAAGGGATTGCTTCGTAAGAAGCTACCATTTTTTCCCAGGACTCTTGTGCATTGATGTACAGACACCTTTCCTGGTTTTAGGAGGTTCCTGACCAGGTCAGATAACTCCTTGGCTTTTTCTTCGGGAAGAAAAACCTTTTTCTGAACTGTGTCCAGAATCATCCCCAGGAACAGCAGACGAGTTGTCGGCATTAATTGGGATTTTGGAATATTCAGAATCCATCCGTGCTGCTTTAGCACCTCTTGAGATAGTGCTAAACCCATCTCTAGCTGTTCTCTGGACCTTGCCCTTATTAGGAGATCGTCCAAGTATGGGATAATTAATACGCCTTTTCTTCGAAGAAGAAATATTATCTCGGCCATTACCTTTGTAAAGACCCGAGGTGCCGTGGACAAACCAAACGGCAGCGTCTGAAACTGATAGTGACAGTTTTGTACAACGAACCTGAGGTACCCCTGGTGTGAGGGGTAATTGGAACGTGGAGATACGCATCCTTGATGTCCAAGGATACCATAAAGTCCCCTTCTTCCAGGTTCGCTATCACTGCTCTGAGTGACTCCATCTTGAACTTGAACTTCTTTATGTACAGGTTCAAGGACTTCAGATTTAGAATAGGCCTTACCGAGCCATCCGGCTTCGGTACCACAAAAAGAGTGGAATAATACCCCTTCCCTTGTTGTAGAAGAGGTACCTTGACTATCACCTGCTGAGAATACAGCTTGTGAATGGCTTCCAAAACCGTCTCCCTTTCTGAGGGGGACGTTGGTAAAGCAGACTTCAGGAAACGGCGAGGTGGCTCTGTCTCTAATTTCAACCTGTACCCCTGAGATATTATCTGCAGGATCCAGGGATTTACCTGCGAGTGAGCCCACTGCGCGCTGTAATTCTTGAGACGACCGCCTACCGCCCCCGAGTCCGCTTGCGAAGCCCCAGCGTCATGCTGAGGCTTTTGTAGAAGCCGGGGAGGGCTTCTGTTCCTGGGAAGGAGCTGCCTGTTGCTGTCTCTTCCCTCGTCCTCTGCCTCGTGGCAGATATGAATAGCCCTTTGCTCTCTTATTTTTAAAGGAACGAAAGGGCTGCGGTTGAAAGGTCGGTGCCTTTTTCTGTTGGGGAGTGACTTGAGGTAGAAAGGTGGATTTCCAGGCCGTAGCCGTGGCCACCAAATCCGATAGACCGACCCCAAATAACTCCTCTACGCATCGCCTGTCCACTGTCGTGTCCATAAAGCTCTTCTGGCCGAAATGGACATAGCACTTACCCGTGATGCCAGTGTGCAGATATCTCCCTGTGCATCACGCATATAAAGAAATGCATCCTTTATTTGTTCTAACGACAGTAAAATATTGTCCCTGTCCAGGGTATCAATATTTTCGATCAGGGACTCTGACCAAACTACCCCAGCACTGCACATCCAGGCAGTCGCAATAGCTGGTCGTAGTATAACACCTGCATGTGTGTATATACCTTTTTGGATATTTTCCATCCTCCTATCTGATGGATCTTTAAGTGCGGCCGTCTCAGGAGAGGGTAACGCCACTTGTTTTGATGAGCGTGTTAGCGCTTTGTCCACCCTAGGAGGTGTTTCCCAGCGCTCCCTAACCTCTGGCGGGAAAGGGTATAAAGCCAATAACTTCTTTGAAATTAGCAGTTTTTTATCGGGGCACCCCACGCTTCATCACACACGTCATTTAATTCTTCTGATTCGGTAAAAACTACTGGTAGTTTTTTCACACCCCACATAATACCCTGTTTAGTGGTACCTGTAGTATCAGCTAAATGTAACATCTCCTTTATTGCCAAAATCATATAACGTGTGGCCCTACTGGAAAATACGGTTGATTCGTCACCTTCACCACCGGAATCAG